>NC_052320.1:27139052-27159052 GCF_016432855.1 Salvelinus namaycush | reverse complement strand
GGAGAGGTTAGAGGGAGAGATAGAGGGAGAGATTAGAGGGGGAGATAGAGGGGCAGGGGGACGTGGAGGGGGAGATAGAGAGAGAAGTTAGAGGGGGAGATAGAGGAAGAGATAGAGGGAGAGGTTAGAGGGGGAGATAGAGGGCAGGGTTAGAGGGGGAGATAGAGGGCAGGGTTAGAAGGGGAGATAGAGGGAGAGGTTAGAGGGAGAGATAGAGGGAGAGGTTAGAGGGAGAGGTTAGAGGGAGAGATAGAGGGAGAGGTTAGAGGGGGAGATAGGGGGAGAGATAGAGGGATAGGTTAGAGGGGGAGATAGGGGGAGAGATAGAGGGAGAGATAGAGGGAGAGGTTAGAGGGAGAGATAGAGGGGGAGATTATAGGGGGAGATAGAGGGAGAGATAGAGGGAGAGGTTATAGGTGGAGATAGAGGTGGAGATAGAGGGAGAGGTTAGAGGGGGAGATAGAGGGAGAGGTTAGAGGGGGAGATAGAGGGATAGATAGAGGGAGAGGTTAGAGGGGGAGATAGAGGGCAGGGTTAGAAGGGGAGATAGAGGGCAGGGTTAGAAGGGGAGATAGAGGAAGAGGTTAGAGGGAGAGATAGAGGGAGAGGTTAGAGGGAGATATAGAGGGAGAGATTAGAGGGGGAGATAGAGGGGGAGATTAGAGGGGGAGATAGAGGGGGAGATAGAGGGGCAGGGTTAGAAGGGGAGATAGAGGAAGAGGTTAGAGGGAGAGATAGAGGTTAGCGGGAGAGATAGAGGGAGAGGGAGAGATTAGAGGGAGAGATAGAGGGAGAGGTTAGAGGGGGAGATAGAGGGCAGGGTTAGAGGGGGAGATAGAGGGCAGGGTTAGAAGGGGAGATAGAGGAAGAGGTTAGAGGGAGAGGTTAGAGGGAGAGGGAGAGATAGAGGGAGAGATTAGAGGGGGAGATAGAGGGGGAGATAGAGGGGCAGGGGGACGTGGAGGGGGAGATAGAGAGAGAAGTTAGAGGGGGAGATATATAGAGGGGGAGATAGAGGGGGAGATAGAGGGAGAGGTTAGAGGGGGAGGTTAGAGGGGGAGGTTAGAGGGGGAGATAGAGGGAGGCATGTGTGCTGAAACAGTTAGTAAGCAGCATATCCCAGAGTATCTCGGAGTATACAGGAGTATACAGTGGCTTGCGAAAGTATTCACCCCCCTTGGTATTTTTCCTATTTTATTGCCTTACAATCTGGAATTAAAATAGATTTTTGGGGGGTTTGTATCATTTGATTTACACAACATGCCTACCACTTTGAAGATGCTAAATATTGTTTTTGTGAAAGAAAAAAGATCTATAATTTTTTTTTTTTTTGAAAACTTGATCGTGCATAACTGTCCCCCCCCCAAAGTCAATACTTTGTAGAGCCACCTTTTGCAGCATTTACAGATGCAAGTCTCTTGGGGTAGGTCTCTATATGCTTGGCACATCTAGCCACTGGGATTTTTGCCCATTCTTCAAGGCAAAACTGCTCCAGCTCCTTCAAGTTGGATGGGTTCCGCTGGTGTACAGCAATCTTTAAGTCATACCACAGATTCTGAATTGGATTGAGGTCTGGGCTTTGACTAGGCCATTCAAAGGCATTTAAATGTTTCCCCTTAAACCACTAGAGTATTGCTTTAGCAGTATGCTTAGGGTCATTGTCCTGCTGGAAGGTGAACCTCCGGCCCAGTCTCAAATCTCTGGAAGACTGAAACAGGTTTCCCTCAAGAATTTCTCTATATTTAGCGCCATCCATCATTCCTTCAATTCTGACCAGTTTCCCGGTCCTTGCCAAAGAAAAACTTCACTGTGGGGATAGTGTTCTCGGGGTGATGAGAGGTATTGGGTTTGTGCCAGATATAGCATTTTTCTTAATGGCCAAGATGCTCTATTGTAGTCTCATCTGACCAGAGTACCTTCTTCTATATGTTTGGGGAGTCTCCCACAAGCCTTTTGGCGAACACCAAACGTGTTTGCTTATTTTTCTTTTTAAGCAATGGCTTTTTTCTGGCCACTCTTCCGTAAAGCCCAGCTCTGTGGAGTGTACGGCTTAAAGTGGTCCTATGAACAGATACTCCAATTTCCGCGGTGGAGCTTTGCAGCTCCTTCAGGGTTATCTTTGGTCTCTTTGTTGCTTCTCTGATTAATGCCCTCCTTCTCTGATTAATGTCCCTGACCTGTTTGGAGAGCTCCTTGGTCTTCCACTTGCTTCGTGGTGCCCGTTTCTTAGTGGTGTTGCACACTCTGGGGCCTTGGTGTATATATACTGTATATATACTGAGATCATGTGACAGATCATGTGACACTTAGATTGCACACAGGTGGACTTTATTTAACTAATTATGTGACTTCTGAAGGTAATTGGTTGCACCAGACCTTATTTAGGGGATTCATAGCGAAGGGGTGAATACATATGCACGCACCACTTTTCAATTTTGTATTTTCAACAAGTAATTTTTTTAACTTCACTTCACCAATTTGGACTATTTTGTGTATGTCCATTACATGAAATCCAAATAAAAATCAATTTAAATTACAGGTTGTAATGCAACAAAATAGGAAAAACGCCAAGGGGGATGAATAATTTTGCAAGGCACTGTACAGGGCATGCACAGGAGCACACACACACAATCACCCATGTGACCTCTCACTGGTCTGGGGAGGAGAATGCTCTGAACACACTTCTAGTAGGCCTATGTGTTTAACAGGTGTGTGTATGTTTTACACATCCAATCCAATGAATCATCAATGTGTATGGGATCGCATCAGTGTCTGTCTGTGCTCTTGTTAGTTACAGTTATATCCCATTTCCTCTGACCCTGCTGTCTGTCTGTCTGTCTCTCCACCCTGACCCTGCTGTCTGTCTGCCTGTCTGTCTCTCCACACCGACCCTGCTGTCTGTCTGCCTGTCTGTCTCTCCACACTGACCCTGCTGTCTGTCTGCCTGTCTGTCTCTCCACCCTGACCCTGCTGTCTATCTGCCTGTCTGTCTCTCCACACTGACCCTGCTGTGTGTCTGCCTGCCTGTCTGTCTCTCCACACTGACCCTGCTGTCTGTCTGCCTGTCTGTTTCTCCACACTGACCCTGCTGTCTGTCTGCCTGCCTGTCTGTCTCGCCACCCTGACCCTGCTGTCCGTCTGCCTGTCTGTCTCTCCACTCTGACCCTGCTGTCTGTCTGCCTGTCTGTCTCTCCACTCTGACCCTGCTGTCTGTCTGCCTGTCTGTCTGCCTGTCTTTCCCCACTGACCCTGCTTTCTGTCTGCCTGTCTGTCTCTCCACTCTGACCCTGCTGTCTGTCTGCCTGTCTCTCTCCACACTGACCCTGCTGTCTGTCTGTCTGTCTGTCTCTCCACTCTGACCCTGCTGTCTGTCTGCCTGTCTGTCTCTCCGCCCTGACATTGCTGTCTGTCTGCCTGTCTGTCTCTCCACACTGACCCTGCTGTGTGTCTGCCTGCCTGTCTGTCTCTCCACACTGACCCTGCTGTCTGTCTGCCTGTCTGTTTCTCCACACTGACCCTGCTGTCTGTCTGCCTGCCTGTCTGTCTCGCCACCCTGACCCTGCTGTCCGTCTGCCTGTCTGTTTCTCCACACCGACCCTGCTGTCTGTCTGCCTGTCTGTCTCTCCACTCTGACCCTGCTGTCTGTCTGTCTCTTCACTCTGACCCTGCTGTCTGTCTGCCTGTCTGTCTCTCCACACTGACCCTGCTTTCTGTCTGCCTGTCTGTCTCTCCACTCTGACCCTGCTGTCTGTCTGCCTGTCTGTCTCTCCACTCTGACCCTGCTGTCTGTCTGCCTGTCTGTCTCTCCGCCCTGACATTGCTGTCTGTCTGCCTGTCTGTCTCTCCACCCTGACCGTGCTGTCTGTCTGCCTGTCTATCTCTCCACACTGGCCCTGCTGTCTGTCTGCTTGTCTGTCTCTCCACACTGACCCTGCTGTCTATCTTCCTGTCTGTCTGCCTGTCTTTCCCCACTGACCCTACTGTCTGTCTGCCTGTCTGTCTGCTTGGATCTCATTCGTGTGCGGGCAGAAGAGCAGTGTCCTTTAGGTAAGCTCCCTAACCCCCCCTGGGAGACATGCGAGAACCAACACTGAATACCATAGAATACACCTCACGCACATGGTTATGGGCTTTAAAAAAGAAGACACCTGTACCATGTCAGATATAGAGTTGAAATGCTTATTTTCCACCCCAATATTAAACTTTATATACATCACAAAAGACTGAAATATAACAAAACTTTTTGACATAGAAACACCGGATTTTCGTCGTATAATTTTTTACAATTTATTAA
The DNA here is from genome assembly GCF_016432855.1 of Salvelinus namaycush. Lineage (NCBI taxonomy): Eukaryota > Metazoa > Chordata > Actinopteri > Salmoniformes > Salmonidae > Salvelinus > Salvelinus namaycush. The sequence goes on along the minus strand of NC_052320.1, from coordinate 27,154,758 downwards.
TTATAAAATTATGAAAAATATTAATATTCCACCCATGAACCCTAAGAGGTGCTTTTGGTCATTGACTGCAGGAAAGGGCTACGACCCTTTATTTTGGTGTTTCGTTTATTCTGGCAATTACCTGTAGATACTGTATACAGGTAGATTACTACCAGTCATTCTAACCTGACCTAACTCCATGAATTAGTGCAACAACTCCTCCGTACAGAAGAGGATACTGTAGCTTTACTCTCAAGACATCACCCTGGGCAAAGGAAATTCAGTACACTGTTGTCTGAAGACTTGCTCCTTTAAATAGGGCTTTTCATTGAGTTGTGTGACAAATGACCTTTTAATGGCACTACACAGTTTCATAAAACATAAACATCTAATTCCGGCACTGCTTTTGTTTGTTTCCCATAGCCGTTCCAGAAGGCATACTTTTTTTAACCAGCCCTAGTAAGAAAAAAAAACTAGCCATGTAATTTGCAATGGAGTGGAAGTATAAATAAGAAAGAGAGGTTGGGAAAAGAAGAGGAGAAAAACAACTGACAAAGAAAGGGAATATATTTTCGCTCCCCAGTGCTGGCTGCCCACAGGAAGTGGACTCCGGTCTCCAGGAAGAGGGCTCTTGAAGGCCTAATCAGCAGGGCGCGGCAGGATGTCACACACAACGGGAGGAAGTGAGGGCCGGCTGCCCGGCTCCAGTCGGTCTGGGGTGGGACACAGGGGGCACGGGCCAGCGGCGGTGCAAGGAGAAGCTCCCCTCCGACTCAGGGTGGCCCTGTCCCCAGGGGAAGGTCTCTACAACCCCCAACAGCAGCTTCTGCAACCCCCATGGTTGCTGCCCCCCCCCTTCAGTCCAGCTGTGGGTCATTACCCAGCGCCTCTCGTTAAAGTTGGTTGGCACTCAGGCCCGGCACTGTGTCGCCACCGTTGTGTTTGCGTGGCTCTCTGATGTGCCACAGACAGCCCAAACCCCGCTCAGCCCAAACCCAGCTCAGCCCAGCACAAGCTCTGCCCAGCCTCCTTGACAAATACGGCCCACACATTTCCCATGGGCTTCCCTGTTTACTCACTCACATGGCACATGCCTCATATCACCCACAGTGCTTTGTGGTGCTGCGGTCAGGGAGCTGATGCCACTGAGGCAACCAAACAAAGCTGTCAGCCTGTGTCAACTAGCTACAGTACTCAACATCATGACTGAATATTATGGTTATCATGCATACTCATCAAAATCAAATATTAGACAGTGAATTATGTAAAGGAAAATAAACAACACTTTGTCCAGAATAATGTAATGTAAGGCCTTATAATCTCAAATATATGACTTGTCCCACAAACTGTCAGATTTGATTGCTGATGTTCTTGTGGGAGAGGATGAGGTCCTCTGGGCCAGGTGTGGGTTCCTCTGTGGGGTCATGTGGGGGCTGGGAGCTGGGCTGGCCTTGGTGACTCCCTCCCTCCCTCTCATTCCTCTCCCTCTCTCCTTGGGTCTAATCTCTTCAGAGCCCCACAGCTGGGTCATAACGGAAGGATCATGATGAGGCCTCTCCGCAGGCCCTGTAACGGTTATCTGTGTTTTAATGCACCTCACTGACTCACCATAGCCACTTCACACACAAGCGCTCACATAAAACCCTTGTACATCCACACTGAACAATGCCCAAATACCCTTACACAAAACCTTTTCACCGTGTCAACGTTTAAAATGTTGTGGTACCAAGTCACCATCTTAGCACACAATTAATGACACTCATGGGGGGGCGACGACTATAGAGTTAAACATATAGAAAAGAGAATATCTCCTAGACAGCCTGTTGAAATGTACAGAGGTAAGGGGAGGAGGTACTTGGAAGAGGTGTTACTGGGACATTGACAGATCACTGCTGTGCAGTTAGGAGGTATTTACCTAAAGCGACAGGAAACACACAAACACCTAACACGTCCATAGAGTCCCATCAAGAAGGAAGTAGTCTCCTCACACCCCACCCCTCCTGACCCCCTCCTTTTCTTATCTCTTCTTCCATGGCTGTGGGAAATGTAGGTTAATGGGGAATTCTACATACATAGACCTACTGGTGGACTTGTAGTGAGTGGCTTGGATAAATAAAGGACATTTTTGTCATTGGCACCAGATGGCTATGCTTCAGCCTGCACACCTTTTCTGCAATAGTAAGGCCTGTGGTCAGGCAGGCACTAGCAGGCCTTTCCCTCTCCGCTGTGCCTTGGTTACTGGCTCTCCAGGCTCATTTGCTGTATTGTAAAGGACCGGCAGTGGCCCCCAGCATCCTCCAAGGGCCCCGGGAATGCTTTCACTCCACAGCACAATGAGGGTAGTTTAGGTCCACAACTTTCCCAGCATTGTCATGCTAAGAGCTGCTCGGAAGAAGAAAAACGTCCATTAGCATTTGAAGGAGTTCTCAACATCTGAGAGAGAAGGAGTTCAGAGACAGAAACACACAAAAAGGAAGGAGCTGGGTCTCTCTTTCTCTGTCTCTTCTTTCTTTCACTCCCTCAGACTTGCTATCTCTTTCACTCACACTCATTCTTTCCCCCTTCTTATCTTTCTCTCTCACCCCTTGTCTGTTTCCTTTTTGTTGTGAAGGCTTTGCCATCTGTTGAAAGCTCTGCATTGGGTCCAGAGAAGCAGGGAAATAGACAAATAAGTGTTTTTTAAAGGTAAAATTGAAGTGTTAAACTTGATTGATTTTCAATTGTTCCCAGCTGCACCCCTAACTATAGAAATGTATCATTAAATTAATTGGTTAATTATTGATTATTTAACTAATTAATCATTCAAATATTGAAGAATTAAGCCACCCACATGAATGTTAACAGTGACAGCAATAAACAGCCAGTAAAACACAAACGTTCATGTATACTCTGAGTGTGAGCTACAAACAGTACATAGACTGTTCACATACATTCAGATTTTTTACATACATGCATGTATACATCCCCACAGCATATCATTCTAAGGTAAAGGGCCAGATAAATAACTCATGCAACCTGTTTGCACAACCCCAAACAGGCCCAGATAGTCTTACCCAACGACAACAATCATCAGCCATACATTAGGATGGATTTGCTCCACAGAGACCATTCCCCAGATCCATGTCATTTATCTTGGCAGCGCTGAGCAGAGGAGAATGAAAAGCAAGAAGACATTTGTCCAGGCCTCTCACATCACATGCAGCTTTATTACAGCCAGAGCCACAGCATGGAGGGGGATTAGGTAGAGTTCATGTCAGCCACTGGCAGTAGCAGACCAGTGAAGTGAAATCCCTGCTATTATAGTTTGTTATTCATATGTTTTTTGTTGAACGTGTATTATTGAGTCACAGTCACCAGAATTTGTTGTTGTGAACTCTTAGAAGTAAAGGAGCATCGAAGAGCCTTTTGGGGTTTCAAAGATTGCCACTGTCGGGGAACATTTTCAGGTCTGAAAAGGTACTTTGTGGAACCCCTACGTAAACCTTTTTGTGTTGGGAGGGGTTAAAGGTTGAGTACGTAAGATTTTTCTATTATATGTAAATAGTTTATGATTAGTGAATGCCATTATGTAGTTATTTTGTTGGATACTTCTCTCTATTAGCTTAAATCTTCACAAATCTTCAAAAACATTTTAGCTGTCACACTAGCTGTTCGGTCCGAACAGATTCACAAATCATGTGAATTTGTTGCGCTCTGCAGACGCTGTCTCCCTCAGAGGCATATGTTGCTAGGCAACCCCCCTGCACTTGCCTGGGAAAGCCTACTCCCTCGGTGGCTAAAGACAGTGTGAGAAACAAACATTTGTGCTATGAAACTAAATAAATACTGTATTTTGACCCACAAAAGTTATTTGCTAGATTCAAGATAGTGCTGTTAGACAATGTAAGGAAAGTGAAATTCAAAACATAATGTCATTTTATTGGGATTTGCAGCTGTTCATTCATCTTCTGGCGTCTGATATAACTGACTACATCTTTAAATGCTTTACCTTTTCTTAATAATACATTGTAGCGGCGGACACCTATCAGAAGATTGGAGGTGTGGCTTATTGGAGGCGTGGCTTTCAGATGGTTATTTTTGGCCACCCGTGAGAGTAAATGTAATTCCTTTTCATCATTGCAAATTTTGATTTCTTTGAATATTTATGCATATTATAATATAATATTAATAAGATTAAGATTATGCATAGATTACATGATATAGTGGTAACTATTCCAGCATTGGGATTTGGCTCTTGTGGAAATCATACACCTCTGTAAACCTAATTTAAGCTACACAATTGTCCGTGTTTAACTTTAACATGTGATGACAATTCAACAGAACAGATGAACAGGTATGACATTTACTCACACAGGTGGCCAAAAACAACAATAGGGAAACATTACAAAATGCAACATTGAGCTTCACTAAACACTTTTCCATTTACAGTTGTTATGCGGGCAAAGTCATATCGTTTAAAAATAAATCACAAAAGCTGTGATGGAAACAGGAAGTTCCGGTAGAATTTTATAAATGCTGACAGATAATTTGTTTGTTCGACAAGGTGGGATCTTTTTGTTGGTAAAATTAATTGTGAGAGAAATGGTGGTGGAAACACCTTTATGCGCAAGTATTGATATAATAACCGTCAAATTGAAGTACACTTGGACTCAAGCGATGATATGGTGTGTGGTCTTCCAAGTACCACTCACTACCACAAACTATGCAGTTTATTAGGCAACAGATGAAATAAGTTATGAGGAACTTCACAAGGTGGTGAAAGTGCACGGTGATCTTGATGCTCCTTTCCAATAAATAATGAGGGTCTTATTCTGGTGACATGATGATCGATGCTTGACTGCGTTTGACAAATAAAAATATTCTCGCTTTTATCTATAATAATCTCATCATGTAGACTAGCCTAGACCAGAGGAGGCACATTTGCTATTTAACGCAACAGTTGTTGTGACAAAACTATTGGTAGAGTTGAAAATGCAATAGAAACATATTGGCTCTCTCTAATTCTCTCCTTCTCTCTTTCTTTCTCTCTCTCGGAGGACCTGAGCCCTAGGACCATACGTCAGGACTACCGGGCATGATGACTCCTTGCTGTCCCCAGTCCACCTGGCCTTGCTGCTGTTCCAGTTTCAACTGTTCTGCCTGCGGTTATGGAACCCCTACCTGTCCCAGACCTGCTGTTTTCAACTCTTAATGATCGGCTATGAAAAGCCAACTGACATTTATTCCTGATTATTATTTGACCATGCTTGTCATTTATGAACATTTTGAACATCTTGGCCATGTTCTGTTATAATCTCCACCCGGCACAGCCAGAAGAGGACTGGCCACCCCTCATAGCCTGGTTCCTCTCTAGGTTTCTTCCTAGGTTTTGGCCTTTCTAGGGAGTTTTTCCCTAGCCACCGTGCTTCTACACCTGCATTGCTTGCTGTTTGTGGTTTTAGGCTGGGTTTCTGTACAGCACTTCGAGATATTAGCTGATGTACGAAGGGCTATATAAAATAAACTTGATTGATTGATTGATTGAACTTCAGATATTTTTTCAGTACATGAAAACTTAAGCGAAAAACTAAATTTTGTGCGCATTACATCATCACACACTGATTTTTATCCACAACAAATCCATTTGGTGGAAACACACCACTGGTGGGGAAATGCTCATACTTTCTTTATGCGGATTCAAGAATATTCACATGAAAATCTGGAGCCATTTGGATGGAAACCTAGCTAATGGTAGGAAAAATGTGTGGTAAAAGAAATTTGATTAAAATCACAACAAAATGGATCAAAAACATTTACATGTGAAGAGAAATATTACATAATGGTATATACATCTGACATTAAGTCCTAATTTGTCTGGAATTGTCACGCCTTCTCCCTCCCTCCTGCCCAGCACTACGCACTCCTGCCACCATCATTACGCACACCTGATTCCCTCGTCGCGCGCATCAGCGATTCATTGGACTCACCTGGACTCAATCACCTGCTTTCATTTCCTCCCCTATATTTGTCTGTTCCCGAAGTTGTTCCCCGCTTCAGCATTATTGCCGTCATGTCGTTTTGTTCCCCCTGTTCTGACGCTGTTCCTGTTCTGTCACTTGTCCGTTCATTAAATGTTCACTCCCTGTACCTGCTTCCCATTTCCAATGTCGGTTCTTACAGAAATAGCCAAATTGATCAATTCGACCGATCCACATTTGAGTGTTTTGCTAGGATCAACTATTTTGTGGGTTTCTATGCATGAAGAACATCCATCTTACTTTTAGTAATATTTGGTGGTCCTTTCTGGCTTCTTTGCCATGGTCTTCAATGACAGTATACTGACATCATAAACCACACTTTACATTTTTTTTTTTTTTTTTTTTTTTTTTTTTTGATGGGTAGAGGGTTGTGTTTGGTTGTCCATATTGGAAGGAAAACAATCTCTCTAACTTGTCTATCAATATATGAATGGCTCAGAATGTTTGTTTCTCAGTTAATTTCTACATAATATTTCAAGTTATGTACTTGCATGGATGACTTACAACATATGCTTGTGTAGAGGACCAATGTGGTCTCAGACAAGTGGTGTCACGACTTCCGCCGAAGTTGGTCCCTCTCCTTGTTCGGGCGGCGTTCGGCGGTCGACGTCACCGGCTTTCTAGTCACCACCGATCCATGTTTCATTTTTTCGTTTTGTTTTGTCTTCATTATACACACCTGGTTTCCATTCCATAATCAATGTTCCTTATTTAACCCTCTGGCTTCCCTTTCTGTCTTGTGCGTGATTGTCGTTGTCATGTGGTTTTGTTATTTTGTGCTCTTGATATTTGTGTTTTTCCTTGTTGGAACATTGCTTAATTTGTTTGTATATTCTCAGATTATTACTCATACCTGTGTCCTGCGCCTGACTCCGCCTTATCCATTCAACTAATCGCTGACAAGTGGACAGTTTTTTTAATGTTTTAGAGGCTACTGATTCCACAATAATCATACCAACACATAATAAATACTACTAAGAGATACATCTGGGTCAAAGGGGATGGATCATCTAGTGCTTGGCATGATTCTTGAGCTTGCATTTTTACAACGTTGGGTCTCACAGGGTTTAAAACAACAACCCAACTAAGTGACACAATGCCTGCAACCCAGCTGTTGGGTCATCCAAACAACGCAGCATTTTTAAGAGTGTAGGCTAGGTTGAAGATGCTGTAACTAGCTGGCTACCCCTAATAATCATAAACAAATTAAATTACTATCACAAAAGGCTACAGTCATATCTTGGCTTGACAGACAATGTATTATTCAACATGGCTATTAAAACAGTACTCATGTAGGAATGGGTAAAAGTTGCTAACTATCCCATAAATCCATCGCCGAAAAACACATCTTCTGTGTCTGGCAGTGCAACAAATCCAACAGCAAAATAAATTCAAAGTGCTCTGCACGCGACAGCAAAAAGGTTCCTCCAGGAACCCTTTGCTACATTGAAACATTAAAGGTTCCTCCAAAAACATTCCTCCAAGAACTCTCAACGAACCAAAAGTGCAAATATAAACTCCTTGACTGCAATGGTTCCTTGAGGAACTCCGGAGTTCCTTCAGAATCTCCAGGGTTCCTCGAGTCACCCTTAACTCTAAGAGTGTGTGACACAGTTAAAGTGAAAGCTCTCCCTCCTCTCATCACTTTCCCATCCACCCTTTTTAGCAGAGAGAGCAGCTAGTTAGTCAGGGAGGGAGCCACTTTCAGGCTGCCAGCACAACACGCTTGTTTACAGCCCTCTTAACAGCCCATAATGAGGCCTCTTCACACACCCGGTCGCTGGCTTTACAACCACACTGCCTGTGTTAATTACTGCCTGTAACTGACACCAGCCTGTCACTTTTACTGAGTGCTTCTTCTCCCTAGTTCCACCAAGTTCCATCTTTAACAAACCAACGTTCTCCTTCTCGGCCTGTTAGGGACATTACAACAGCCAACCACAGGTTTAACGACTGGAGAGAGACCTGAGCTCTAGAGTATTGCTTCATCACAGGTGACTGAGGGGGAAATGTGTAATGTCCCAAAAATGTCCTGAATTCAACAGTGGCTGGACGTGTTCCTATTGGAGAGGACATAATGTAAGGTAGTTTCTGAGAGTGCTGAGGCAAATCCTTTAAAATTGTTGTAATGACTATGTCCATGCAGAGCCAGGAGATGGGATGACTAATCCTAGCACCTGCTTCACACTGGAGGCTGTTCTGCACTGTAAGGACAAAAGATAGGAGGGGGGGAGGCCTGTTCCAAGGACGGATGGAAACATCGAGCAAAACAATGACAGCAGTGACAGCTAAACATGTGGACCTGATCTGCAGCTGCGAGTTTCACTGTGTGTGTGTCTGTGTCTGTGTCTGTGTCTGTGTGTGTGTGTCTGTGTGTCTGTGTGTGTGTGTGTGTGTGTGTGTGTGTGTGTGTGTGTGTGTGTGTGTGTGTGTGTGTGTGTGTGTGTGTGTGTGTGTGTGTGTGTGTGTGTGTGTGTGTGTGTGTGTGTGTGTGTGTGTGTGCGTGTGTGTGCGTGTTCGTGCCTGCTGAACAAACATAAAGATCGTTCACACTTAAACAGATATCATATGCCAACAGGTGTTATGTACAGTACAGTATGCAGAACTATGCAAACTACATGTGTTACTGACTCCTCCTGAAGGGTCATCAATCCAGACAAGAAACCTGAGTTAACCTGACAGAGAGAGCAGACTGTCCCCATGAGGAATGCCACGTTACCCTGACCACTGTACCCACATGTCCCAGGTGCCTCTCGTTTCTGGTAATGCAGCTCACATCTGGTAGTCAAAGAACCATTTGGAGGATAGCTCAGTGGGATCTGACGAGTCTTTCTGAGTAATGACATAACAGGAGACTTGCAGTATAATGTGAAAACTAGCCTCTTTGTCTTCGTCCCACTTCAAATCAAATCACTGTGGCACTTGAACTCATATGGTGGACGGAGGTCAGCTGATGTCTCCAGAGAAGCCCGGAGGTTGATATACACTAAACGCTGGCTATGTAAAGAGAGGAAGGCACTGGTACAGGGGTTAGGACTACTTAGAATTTCTGGTTGTAAACCCAAATAATGAACAGGAAGCCTGTATAGCAATATGGGACAGTTGAAAGTGCCTATTGTAGCCATACTGGTTAAAAGGTTTTGTACTGGTTCGCAGCTGGCTTGCGACATAGCTGGGAAGCCCCAAATGTTCCAGTAATTAAGAGTCAGATGAAAGTAGGTTTATGTGTATTCTGTTGAGTTTGTTTTCAGCATTGGTCAATGAGAGTAATGCTCATAACTCACTGCATGTGCTTTGCCATATCTTTTTTAGTTCCAAAATCCCCCTGGGTTTGTTTTTTAGTAAGTACATAAAGGCCAAAACAAAACATTTCTATATTTATGAGCAAGCCAGCATGAGGCTTTGTATGACAGAGAATGTTGGCCTTCATACAGTGTGATGTTGGGTCATTAGTATTCTGGTTCACCATAGTACAACCTGCAAGGACACCCATAACATGGAGTAGTGCCTGTCTGCAGCAGAGATAACCAGATATATCCAATGAAATGTCCTCTGAGCTGATTAACACAAAGTCATCACCACCAGATGTTGTTGCATTTCTACTCTCATTTGCCTGTTGCCTTGTCTCTCTGTCCTTTTACGAAACAACACCTGGCTCTGTTCATCGTTGGCTGGTGTTGTGTGCCTCAAGGCCCCAGGCCGCTACTCAAGCCAGGGATCTCCTCTCCTCTCTTCTCTTCTTTTACCAGGTAAGTTGACTGAGAACACATTCTCATTTACAGCAACGACCTGGGGATTAGTTACAGGGGAGAGAAAGGGGGATGAATGAGCTAATTGGAAGCTGGGGATTATTAAGTGGCCATCATGGTATGAGGGCCAGATTCCAAATTTAGCCAGGACACAAGGCCATGGGATCTTTAGTGTCCACAGAGAGTCAGGACACCCGTTTAACATCCCATCCGAAAAACAGCATCCTACACAGGGCAATGTCCCCAATCACTGACATCGGGAATTTCAACCAAAAAAATTGGACTAGAGGAAAGAGTGCCTCCTACGGGGCCCTCCAACACCACTTTCAGCAGCATCTGGTCTCCCATCCAGGGACCGACCAGGACCAACCCTACTTAGCTTCAGAGGCAAGCCAGCAGTGGGATGCAGGGTGGTATACTCCGCTCTTCTCCCCTCCTCTTCTCTTCTCTCCTCTCGCCTCCTCTCCTCTCTGCTCGTCAGCCAGGAGCTATAACCCTCCACAGTTAACGTCACTAAGGGCTGCTCTAGGGCTGGCTGATCAACAATGCATTATGCAGAGAGCCATTGGGCAGCTGTGTTCAGCTGTGCTCTTATTAATAGTCCAAGGGAGAGAGTGAGGCCCACGCATGAAAGAAAGGACTCACTCTATTTTCAGGCAGTGTGGCAGCATGTACTGTACGACCTCTGTCTGATTCTTGAAGCGTCTTGGACATCCTGTCAAAGCTCTTGCTCAACGTTGCCAAAAGCACATGTAGCCAACCATAGCATTAGCAGCATGTGATGTCATGATAGCTTCTCAGGCTATTCTTAGGTTTGACTGAACAATGCATAATAGCAGCAGAGAGTACAGATGTAGGATCTTAATTTGAGCCCGTTTGCTACAGCAGGAAAATAATCCTGCAGCAACAGGAAATGTGAATTATTATGTGGATTATAGTTAATGGAAATTTTTGTCAGGGTTGATACATTTTTCGTAAGGGAAAATCAACTCTGAAATTTCAAAGTGTAAACTACAAACTTCAGAAGCCTTTTTTAACCTCAAATACACTACAAATGTTAAATGTCCTGCATAGCAGAAAAGTTCTCCTTCATCAGGGAGATCAAATTAAATTAAATCAAATTAAGGCTCTTTGCTGTTATACAGAATAAAACTATCAATTTCCAGCGGATTGACAATGAAACCCTGTTTAAAGTATCCTTATTTTTAAATGAAGCCATCCAGAGTTGGCTACAGTTCCAATGTTATCCTACAGAAGAGGCAGAATATATATTACAGCAAATAATACGGCTAAACTCCAATATAATGATAGAGGATAAACAAATTCTCTTGGAAAGAATGTACAAGGAAGGTATAATGTTTATGAATGACATTGTAAACAACGACAGTAGTATTATGTCACATAAGCAATTCATCATAGTGTATGGAGATGTATGTTCAACGCAAAATTATAACTAACTCATGGCAGCTCTGCCACAAAAATGGAACAGGCAATTACTTAAAAGAAAAATGAATGAATTAGTTTGTCTGCCACCAATTAAAAATCAGAAATGGCTTAAAATGACCAATAGAAATCGTCAAGTGTATCAGTTTCACTTACGGTCAAGAGAGTTAAAAACAATGCCTCAAACAATTGAAGATAGTTGGGAACAGATGTCTCAATATCATGGCGTCAGGTTTATGAGTTGATATACAAAACAACAATTGACGTGTCAATTCGTTCTACTCAATTTAAGCTATTATATAAAATTCTCACTACAGAAATAAGGTTCAGTATGCAGTATTGAACAGTCAGCCCTGTGCAGACTATGCCATGCGGAAACAGAATCAGAAAAACATCTCTCAGTCGTTTTTAGTTTTTTTCCCTCGTTTTTACAGGGGGTAGATCAGCTTTAATACTGCTGATAGATTGTAGCTTCCATCAATGTAATTATTTGTATCATTTCCAATCACCCATATATTTTTGGGTTATATAAACTCAGCAAAAAAAATATATAATAAATAAACGTCCTCTCACTGTAAACTGCATTTATTTTCAGCAAACTTAAGATGTGCAAATATTTGTATGAACATAACAAGATTCAACAACTGAGACATAAACTGAACAAATTCCACAGACATGTGACTAACAGAAATGGAATAATGTTCCCCTGAACAAAGGGGGGGTCAAAATCAAAAGTAACAGTCAGTATCTGGTGTGGCCACCAGTTGCATTAAGTACTGCAGTGCATCTCCTCCTCATGGTCGGCACAAGATTGTCCAGTTCTTGCTGTGAGATGTTACCCCACTCTTCCACCAAGGCACTTGCAAGTTCCCAGACATTTCTGGGGGGAATGGCCCTAGCCCTCACCCTCCGATCCAACAGGTTTCAGACGTGCTCAACGGGATTGAGATCCGGGCTCTTCGTTGGCCATGGTAGAACACTGACATTCCTGTCTTGCAGGAAATCACACACAGAACGAGCAGTATGACTGGTGGCATTGTCATGCTGGAGGGTCATGTCAGGGTGAGCCTGCAGGAAGGGTACCACATGAGGGAGGAGGATGTCTTCCCTGTAACACACAGCATTGAGATTGCCTGCAATGACAACAAGCGCAGTCCGATGATGCTGTGACACACCGCCCCAGACCATGATGGACCCTCCACCTCCAAATCGATCCCGCTCCAGAGTACAGGCCTCGGTGTAACGCTCATTCCTTTGATGATAAACGCGAATCCGACCATCACCCCTGGTGAGACAAAACCGCGACTCGTCAGTGAAGAGCACTTTTTGCCAGTCCTGTCTGGTCCAGCGCCGGTGGGTTTGTGCCCATAGGCAACGTTGTTGCCGGTGATGTTTGGTGAGGACCTGCCTTACAACAGGCCTACAAGCCCCCAGTCCAGCCTCTCTCAGCCTATTGCGGACAGTCTGTGCACTGATGGAGGGATTGTGCGTTCCTGGTGTAACTCGGGCAGTTGTTGTTGCCATCCTGCACCTGTCCCGCAGGTGTGATGTTCGGATGTACTGATCCTGTGCAGGTGTTGTTACACGTGGTCTGCCACTGCGAGGATGATCAGCTGTCCGTCCTGTCTCCCTGTAGCGCTGTCTTAGGCGTCTCGCAGTACGGACATTGCAATTTATTGCCCTGGCCACATCTGCAGTCCTCATGCCTCCTTGCGGCATGCCTAAAGCACATTCACGCAAATGAGCAGGGACCCTTGGCATCTTTTTTTGTGTGTTTTTCAGAGTCAGTAGAAATGCCTCTTTAGTGTCCTACGTTTTCATAACTGCGACCTTAATTGCCTACCGTCTGTAAGCTGTCTTAATGACCGTTCCACAGGTGCATGTTCATTCATTGTTTCTGGTTCATTGAACAAGCATGGGAAACAGTGTTTAAACCCTTTACAATGAAGATCTGTGTAGTTATTTGGATTTTTACGAATTATCTTTGGAAGACAGTGTCCTGAAAAGGGATGTTTCTTTTTTTGCCGAGTTTATATATATATTTAGATATTTTCCTTTATTATTTTCTCCTAACACTACCATCCCTCCCCTAATTGAAATAAACTAATGGGCAACAATACTTCGGCTTCTACTTCCAGCTTATACAATCTATATACATTTTACAGACACAGTATATTTTACATTAGTTATCTTGTTTTTTAAATATATTTTTAGTCCAATCTCTTTTGGTACTGTCCATCGGTGGCTTGTTTTTGGAGTCAAGTCCAGGAATGGTTGATATGTCATAATATACAGTAAACTGTATTGTTGGGGGATTTGAAGGACCACCCACAGTCAGTCAATAGGAAATATCATTGTGCTCTTGGGTAAAATGTTCATTTTTGGGGCAATTTCGTCAGAAATGTTGCAGATGGCAAGTCCTTAGTGAGACACCATGGTAGAATGGAACGGTAGAATGATGATTTACTGGGAAAAATAGGTTGATCTGTGGCTGTCTGAAGGTTGGAATTAATGAGAGTTAGAATAAATACATACACACACAGTATAAATGTTTGAGGTTCTCCAATCAGGGGCTATGTTGTGTGTTTTGTGTTTAGTTAAGTACGTTGTGTGTTTTGGTTTCAGGCTGTGAGCGGTGTGTCTGCTGGTCCTGCTACTTATGGGTGCGCTTGTTTCCATGCCTGCCCTGGCATCGGGAGGGGCTTGGTCCTTCCCGCCCTTGGAAAATCTCTTTGGGCCAGGGGTGGGGGCTTCACCCTGCCGGCGTATCGGGGAGGGTGGGGGTGGGGGCGGGAGCACCCACTGATGGGAGCGGTCATTCGTATTGTCTTTGTATTGTATAGTATTGTTGTTTTTATACAAATAATAGATTAAACAAAGATCCTACACCTGTATGTTATGGCAACAGAATTACCATAGATCTTTACACCAAACATTACAACCGATGACTGTGCATCTGTGTGTGTGTGTGTGTGTGTGTGTGTGTGTGTGTGTGTGTGTGTGTGTGTGTGTGTGTGTGTGTGTGTGTGTGTGTGTGTGTGTGTGTGTGTGTGTGTGTGTGTGTGTGCGTGTGCGTGTGTGTGTGCATGTATGTATGTGTATGTGTGCGTGCATACTTGTCTGTGTGGTAGATACATGGGCCTCCCGTCCTGTGGCCCAGCTGTCTCCAAGATGTGTGTGTTGAGCAGAGCAAAGCAGAGGGTACTCAGCACAGTGGGGGTTAGGGAGAGGCAGCATGGGCTGCTGGGCCTTTCTCTAACCAGCTGGCAGGTGCTCCATGGAGGTCTGACTGTCTGTGTACACATAAACATCACATCCACAATACAGTCACTCACTCATGCACACAAACATGACCCGTGCCTTCAAACAAAGTAACACACATGCATGCAATCAAATGTATAAGCTTTCCATAAATGCTTTATCACAACAAAAAACAGCTCCTGCCTTGTTCATTGTAGAGCGATATGGGGGTTGAAGATCTGCCAAGCCTTCTCTTGCTCTGTGTGACAAATAGAAGAAAACCACTAGAATATTAGGGGTTTAATTGGGCAACAATTGCCGCTGGTGTGGAACCAGGTTTACAGGCGGTCTGTTCTCGAGAGCAGATGGTGTGTGTGTTCTCTACATGAGGGAACGCAGCTTGGTTTATTATTAGTGTGTGTGTAACATTATGTCACCTCAAACCAGTGGAGCAGGTTTAGGGGGAGGGAATAGAAACGCTTGACCTTTTCCTTATGCAGCTGGCTGGCAGTTAAGAGTTGAAAGTCCGGTTGAGAGTTTTCTTGTAGCTTGGTTCAGTCATGCACTGTTCCATATACAAACAATACATTTGTGACGCCTACACATTTGCACAACCAGTTATACAAAAGTGATTTAATTTGGGAAAGGGGAGGGGTATACTGTATAAGTTATATGTATATATTGGGTATATATACAGTTGAAGTCGGAAGTTTAAATACACTTAGGTTGGAATCATTAAAACTCGTTTTTCAACCACTCCACAAATGTCTTGTTAACAAACTATAGTTTTGGCAAGTCGGTTAGGACATCTACTTTGTGCACGACACAAGTAATTTTTCCAACAATTGTTTACAGACAGATTATTTCACTTATAATTCACTGTATCACAATTCCAGTGCGTCAGAAGTTTACAAACACTAAGTTGACTGTGCCTTTAAACATCCTGGAAAAATCCAGAAAATTATGTCATGGCTTTAGAAGCTTCTGATAGGCTAATTAACATAATTTGAGTCAATTGGAGGTGTACCTGTGGATGTATTTCAAGGCCTACCTTCAAACTCAGTGCCTCTTTGCATGACATCATGGGAAAATCAAAAGAACTCAGCCAAGACCTCAGAAAAGAATTGTGGGCCTCCACATGTCTGGTTCATCCTTGGGGGCAATTTCCAAAGGCCTGAAAGTACCACGTTCATCTGTACAAACAATAGTACGCAAGTATAAACACCATGGGACCACGCAGCCGTCATACCGCTCAGGAAGGAGACGCGTTCTGTCTCC
>NC_052320.1:26714052-26784052 GCF_016432855.1 Salvelinus namaycush | reverse complement strand
TTAATCACACACACACACACAACATCCTCCCACTGCACAACTCACAGGAGCCTCATCTCTCTGTGTGCCAAAAGGCAAGCCAGTTTTTTTAATTAAACCAATGACCAGCCACCAGCCCCAATTACACAGAGCAGTCCCGTCTTAGAATACATCCCCACCCTCCCACTGTCCTGATATATTATAGAATTACTCTCCTGGCTCACACAGGCACACACACACACATTCCCAGCTAACCATATTTTTACCCCAAAGCAGCCATGCATGTATAGACATTTTTCACTGTAGACATTTGTCTTCTGTACAATATAGAGTGCATTCTGAAAGTATTCAGACTCCTTAATTTTTCCAAAATGTTGTTACGTTACAGCCTTATTCTAAAATGGATTACATTCATTTTTTTTTTACTTATCAATATACACACAATACCCCATAATGACAAAGTGAAAAACGTTTTTTAGAACTTTTTGCAAAAAAAAGTTTTAAAAAGTAATTAATTACAGTATTTACATAATTTAATTTGGGCCATTTCCTGGTGTTTTGTGGTGAACACTGAGCAGGTCGAGCATAACATGTCAACCCTGTTACCCACAGATAGACAGGCTAGCATAACATGTCAACCCTGTTACCCACAGATAGACAGGCTAGCATAACATGTCAACCCTGTTACCCACAGATAGACAGGCTAGAATAACATGTCAACCCTGTTACCCACAGATAGACAGGCTAGAATAACACGTCAACCCTGTTACCCACAGATAGACAGGCTAGAATAACACGTCAACCCTGTTACCCACAGATAGACAGGCTAGAATAACATGTCAACCCTGTTACCCACAGATAGACAGGCTAGAATAACATGTCAACCCTGTTACCCACAGATAGACAGGCTAGAATAACACGTCAACCCTGTTACCCACAGATAGACAGGCTAGAATAACATGTCACCCCTGTTACCCACAGATAGACAGGCTAGAATAACATGTCAACCCTGTTACCCACAGATAGACAGGCTAGAATAACATGTCAACCCTGTTACCCACAGATAGACAGGCTAGAATAACATGTCAACCCTGTTACCCACAGACAGACAGGCTAGAATAACATGTCAACCCTGTTACCCACAGACAGACAGGCTAGACATGTTTTAACAATTTCATTTGTTTTTGTGAAGCTTGCATTTAATTGCCACTCCCTGTTGCACACAAAAAGCTTAAATTCTCCTTCAATACCCCTTCAATCCCTCTCACGGTCAACCTTGTTACTTTATTTGGCACTTGAGATGGGAACATAGTATTTTTTTATTAAGTCCATATTATGGCAAGAACAGCTCAAATAAGCAAAGATAAATGACAGTACGTCCTTACTTTAAGACACAAAACATGTCAAGAACTTTGAAAGTTTCTTCAAGTGCAGTCGCAAAAACCATCAAGCGCTATGATGAAACTGGCTCTCATGAGAACCGCCACAGGAAAGGAAGAACCGGAGTTACCTCTGCTGCAGAGGATAAAATAATTAGAGTAACCAGCCTCTGAAATTGCAGCCCAAATAAATGCTTCACAGAGTTCAAGTAACAGACACATCTCAACATCAACTGTTAAGAGGAGACTGTGTGAATGGTGGATTGCTGAAAAGAAACCACTACTAAAGGACACCAATAAGAAGAAGAGACTTGCTTGGGCCAAGAAACACAAGCAATGGACATTAGACCGGTGTAAATTTGTCCTTTGGTCTGGAGTCCAAATTGGAGATATGTGGTTCCAACCGCTGTGTCTTTGTGAGACGCGGTGTGGATGAACGGATGATCTCTGCGTGTGTATTTCCCACCGTGAAGCATGGAGGAGGAGGTGTTATGGTGTGGGGGTGCTTTGCTGTTGACACTGTCTGTGATTTATTTAGAATTCAAGGCCCACTTAACCAGCATGGCTACCACAACATTCTGCAGCGACACGCCATCCCATCTGGCTTGGACTGTGGCAGGACTGTGACCCAACACACCTGTGTTGTCAACACACCCAACACACCAGACTGTGTACGGACTATTTTACCAAGAAGGAGAGTGATGGAGCGCTGCATCAGATGACCTGGCCTCCACAATCCCCCAAACCGCAACCAAATTGAGATGGTTTGGGATGAGTCAGACCTCAAAGGGAAGGAAAAGCAGCCAACAAGTGCTCAGCATATGTGGGAACTCTTTCAAGACTGCTGGAAAAGCATTCCAGGTGAAGCTGGTTGAGAGAATGCCAAGAGTGTGCAATACTGTCATCAAGGCAAAGGGTGGCTATTTGAAGAATCTCAAATATAAAATATATTTTGATTTGTTTAACACTTTTTTGCTTACTACATGATTCCATATGTGTTATTTCATAGTTTTGATGTCTTCACTATTATTCTACAATGTAGAAAATAGTAGAAATAAAGAAAAACCGTTGAATGAGGGGGTATTCTAAAACTTTTGTCTGGTAGTGTGTGTAAATGTACTATTTAAGTTTTTCTTTTATTTACATTTGCAAAAATGTCTAAAACAGTTTTTGCTTTGTCATTATGGGGTATTGTGTGTAGATTGAGAAAATTAAATTTCAATTTTTTTGAATTAGGCTGTAACATAACAAAATGTGGAGAAATTCATGGGGTCTGAATACTTTGCGGAAGCACTGTAAGCATTCTTTATTAAAGGTAGACTAACACATCAACAATCAGAACAATGGAACTGCCTACCTGGCATCCATGACCCTTTAATGCTGTGCTTGGGACAATAGTTAATTATGGCAGAGACTTTGTGTCACTCATGGTAGGCTACTCTTTAATTAAGCACCTAAAGCTTAATTTAAACTCAAGGGGTACAAAGTCAAAAACTTTTAAAAGACGCTTTGTCAATGTCAATACGATGTCACTAAACTTCTCTGAACACTTCCCCCCCGTCTCTTCTCTCAGCACTCCCAGCTACAACTATGCTCCGAACCCGGACAAGCACTGGATCATGCGTTACACTGGGGCTATGAAGCCCATCCACATGGAGTTCACCAACATGCTACAGAGGAAGAGGCTGCAGACCCTGCTCTCTGTGGATGACAGCGTGGAGAAGGTGAGCTTAGAGCGCCCCCTACCTGCACCCCTCCAAAGGATCCTGTATGGCTCAGTTGGTAAAGCATGACGCTTGCAACACCAGGATAGTGAGTTCGATTCCCGGGGCCACCCATACGACAATGTATGCACGCATGACTGTAAGTCACTTTGGATAAAAGCGTCTGCTAAATGGCATATATTATATAGCATTCCTTCAATGTCCTTTCCATGGCCCTAGAAGAGGATACACATCCCATTGTTTATTGAGACAAGTTTGGAAGATATCTGCTCTGTGTTTTAGGTGTATAACATGTTGGCTGAGACTGGAGAACTGGACAACACATATATCATCTACACAGCTGACCATGGCTACCATGTTGGCCAGTTTGGACTGGTCAAGGGCAAGTCCATGCCCTATGAGTTTGACATCCGAGTTCCCTTCTACATCCGAGGGCCCAACGTGGAGGCAGGAGCCATGTAAGTGTGTGTGAGGTGGGGGTGAGTGTGTTGTATGGCTGTATTATCTTTACTCGGAAGGGTACTTAACCCCTGTGGGACTGATCCTTACATCCATACATACATTAAGTCAAATGTATAAATACAAATCCTCTGAATCCTCTATATAGCTGGTCTATCCCCCTTATGACTCCATAAGATCACTGAAAGACCGATAGACAGAGACTGACAGACTGACAGACAGGGGCCAAGAGACAGACAGACAGACAGACAGACAGACAGACAGACAGACAGACAGACAGACAGACAGACAGACAGACAGACAGACAGACAGACAGACAGACAGACAGACAGACAGAGACAGACCGACCGACCAACAGAGACAGACTGACATAGACAGACAAACCGATAAAGACAGAAAGACCGACAGAGACAGACCAACAGAGACAGACTGACATAGACGGACAAACCGATAAAGACAGACAGACCGACAGAGACAGACCGACAGAGACAGACCGACAGAGACAGACCGACAGAGACAGACCGACAGACCGACAGACAGACCGACAGACCGACAGACCGACCGACCGACCGACAGACAGACAGACAGACAGACAGACAGACAGACAGACAGACAGACAGACAGACAGACAGACAGACAGACAGACAGACAGACCGGCAGGGACAGACAGACGGACCAATAGAGACAGACAGACTGATAGAGACAGACAGATCGATAGAGACAGACAGACCGACAGAGACAGAGACGACCGACTGACAGACAGACAGACAGACAGACAGACAGACAGACAGACAGACAGACAGACAGACAGACAGACAGACAGACAGACAGACAGACCCACAGAGACAGACAGACCCACAGAGACAGACACACAGACCCACAGACAGACAGACAGACAGACCCACAGACAGACAGACCCACAGAGACAGACAGACCCACAGAGACAGACAGACCGACCAATAGAGACAAACAGACCCACAGAGACAGACAGACCGACCAATAGAGACAGACAGACCCACAGAGACAGACCGACAGACACACAGACCCACAGAGACAGACAGACATACTGATAGAGACAGACAGACCATTAGAAACAGACAGACCGATAGAGACAGAAAGACCAATAGAGACAGACAGACAGACTAACAGAGACAGACAGACAGACAGACTGACAGAGACAGACCGGCCGACAGAGACAGACAGACAGACTGACAGAGACAGACCGGCCGACAGAGACAGACAGACAGAGACTGACCGACAGAGACTGACCGACAGAGACGGACAGACAGAGACTGACTGACCGACAGAGACGGACAGACAGAGACTGACTGACCGACAGAGACGGACAGACAGAGACTGACAGACAGACTGACTGACTGACAGAGACAGACAGACAGACCAACAGAGACAGACAGACAGACCAACAGAGACCGACAGACCGACAGGGACAGACAGACAGACAGACAGACCAACCGACCGACAGAGACACACAGACCCACAGAGACAGACAGACCGATAGAGACAGAAAGACCAATACAGACAGACAGACAGACAGACAGACAGACAGACAGACAGACAGACAGACAGACAGACAGACAGACAGACAGACAGACAGACAGACTGAGACAGACCGACAGAGACGAACGGACCGACAGAGACGGACGGACCGAGACAGATCTCATTTGTTTCTCCAGACCCAGTCCTGATCCAGCTTGAATGATTTAGATCAGGGGGACGCATTGAGTCTTCAACGAGGTCCGGATGGCCGTACTCAAAATTGGTTATATTTTCTTGCTGTCAAAATTAGCAAAAAATAGTCCTCTATCCATTGTTTTTATTTTTCTATGATCCTTGACTGTCTAGCTTTCATTTGGGTGATTATTAGTGAGCTGGACACGGTCAAGGAACTATCAACGTAGGTTCATTATCATTTCTACACAGTTTACATTTGGTTTTAGTCATTTTAAAGTATATTTTTTTATCAAACGGATTCGACACCTCTGATTTAGATAGTCGGTTTAACATCAACACTCGGTGTTAAGTCCTGTAGAGCCAGGGGACAGGTCACGCAGACCATCATCCATGTCCCTCTGTGGTCCTGCTCTATGTCATCACCTCTCAGCAATGCACAGCCAGTCTCATCACCCCACCCCAGCTTCAACCTGGACCCACCTCTCCCCAATCCTCTGGCTCTCCTTCCTCTCCCCTTCTCTCCTCTCATTTTCTCTCCTACCCTTAGTCCGACACAAGGTTTTGGGCATTAGTGTTGTTTACCACTGGCAGGGTGTCTCTGCACTCTGTTCCCTGGAAAAGCAGATTACGACGGAAAAAGCCGTTTCACGAGGAGATCATGGGATTTCTCAGTTAGTGAAAAAGTGGATGGAGTGGGGGGAGGATTTAGGGAGGGGGGAGAGAGCCTAAAGGCGTCCGCATGCTACCCAGCCGAAACATTTTGTGATGTTTTTGTTCGTTTTGGACTTCTGTAACTGTGTTTTTCTGCTGCTCGGGCACAGGTCAATTTTTCTAGAGGCAAGCCGAAGTCAGTAGCTGAAGTCTACTCCCCTTTATCAGTGATTGGTCAACAGTAGGGATTCTTCAATGAAGTCCTTGTTGTCATTCAACGAGAGACAACTCTTTTTCATGCACATTTTTTTATTGAGAAATACTGCACCAAACATCTTAGTTAGATGTAAAATTGCTTGACTAAGATCTCCTCTGAAAAAACTGCAAAATTAATGACAGATTTCTTGAGTATTCTTAGAATAATTCGGACTATTTTGAGGAATACAGTGTCTCAAAATGGACAAACACTATTGCCGCTTTTTTTCCCTTTCCAAGCTGTCTTTTAAGGGAGTATGCAAGCACACTCGTTCGGGTTTGGCGCCTTAAGGGTTAAATACCACCCCTCACCGCTTCCTTTTCCTCTCTCTGTCCTGAGGGTCATATTCCCTCCTGCCTAGATCTCTGTCCTGAGGGTCATATTCCCTCCTGCCTAGATCTCTGGAGCAGTTATTTGTCAGCTTCACAAGGTTATGATCTGTCATCTTCCCCTGCCTCCTCTACTCTCTCTCTGTCTCTCGCTCTCTCTCTCTCTCTCTCTCTCTCTCCACACAGACCCCTTTCTCCCGCTCTCTTATCAGCTGACTTTAACTGACCAGATACCATCTGACGATGCCTGGTAATGACCTTATCTCTCCCTGCTTCTCCATAGCAACCCTCACATGGTGCTGAACATTGACCTGGCACCCACTATCCTGGACATCGCTGGCATGGACGTCCCTCCTGACATGGACGGCAAGTCCATCCTCAAGCTGCTGGACATAGAGAGACCAGTCAACAGGTGGGATATGGAGCCAAAAGGGTAGGGAAACATCCTGCCCATGGATATTTTATGGCACGCTCATATAATATGTGTATTCTGTATGTTGGCAGGCCATAGATCACTGATAGAAGTAGCTGTACATTGGCACAGGCCACTGACTGGTCTGAGTTCTCTCAGGGTTCCTGCTGTACTCTGGTAAAATCACTGCAAAAGAGCCAAATCTAACACCTGGGTTTGACCAATGAGTTTTCCTCAAAACTGTGGCACCGCACCAATCATTGGACCTGGCTCGGCCTGCCAGGTTACCATGGCATCCGTTGAGATTACATCCACATCCCAGCGACACCTTTTCCTCCTGCCCAGCTTGGATATTGCTTTCGTTAATGAAAAAAAATCAAAGAAAATATGAAATAATCCTTCTCCATTCTTCCAAGATGTGTCAACGGGGACCTGTGGTAATAACTACAGGAGCTTCCCTGCCAACGCCATTGAGTGAAGGAAGGTCTTTCACCAGCGGATGATTGTGTGTGTGTGTGTGTGTGTGTGTGTGTGTGTGTGTGTGTGTGTGTGTGTGTGTGTGTGTGTGTGTGTGTGTGTGTGTGTGTGTGTGTGTGTGTGTGTGTGTGTGTGTGTGTGTGTGTGTGTGCGTGTGTGTTGAGGGATTCTCTATTCTCTCTTGCAGCTCTACAGCTGCAATCAGGGGGAGATGGACTCGCCAGTCTGTGAAATTGTCTGGCAGGCAGAGGAGGCTGGGAGGCTAGCTGGCTGGCCTGATGTGGGGATGGGTGTTTGGAGGAGAGGAGGACAAGAGACTGGGTGGGATGGAGGAAAGCAGACCTGTGCTGGGTGTCTGCCTGGTCACTACTGTTGGCTGTGATGCCAATACCCCTCACAGAGATGAGAAAGAGATGGAGACCGAGAGAAAAGGCAATGAAAGAAGAGAGATGGAGAAAGAAAGGGCAAGGGAGAAGGAGAGATGGAGAAAGAAAGGGCGAGGGAGGGAGAGGGAGGGAGCAGTGCGGTGGCCAATGGATCGATAACTCATATCTGAACACCCGGCCAGGAGAAGGTCAGAGCACCCGGACAAGAGACCAATTTATTCCACACACTTTCTTTTCTTTTCTTCTACATTCGATCACTTTCTTTTCCCCCCATCCTTTTCCAAAAGAACACCTGAAGTGTGGTATCAATAGATTTTCATTTGAGATCATTTGACCCAGGGCTGGTTTTGATCTCCCTTCCAACCTGTTGCATTTTGTAATCACTGGAGGCTTCTGCTCTACAGAGTGAAGGAATTCTAATTTCCTCCAGCGTTACATTGCGTTCTGAATGTAGAACCTGGTCAATGAAGGAGATGCCTGATTGATTTGTCCTTTTCTCTCATGATTCTCAGGTTCCAGGTGAACAAGAAGGGGAAGGTGTGGAGAGACTCATTCCTGGTTGAGAGAGGGTGAGTCACGAGTAATAATGTCACTGTTTTAAATAACCATACTGCAGTTTATTTTTAATGTCTCTGTGTACCAATGAAGTCATCTGGTTACATCCATCTGAGTGTGTAATAGGGTACGGAGTAGGACAGTCTCAATGCCTCATTATCTCATGAGTTCCTTGCCTTTAATATTACCCTACTGATACTTGATATCAAACCAAATCAGGCAAAGCTGTGTATTACAGAATATTGTCATGACTAATTAGCATCTAGGACCATCCAGTAACAACCTAGTGAATATACAAAAAAAAAATATATATATATATAAATGCAACATGCAACAATTTCAAAGATTTAACTGAGTTCCAGTTCATATAAGGAAATCAGTCAATTGAAATACATTCATTAGGTCTTAATCTATGGATTTCACTGGGAATAAAGATATGCATCTGTTGGTTACAGATACCTTAAAAAAAAGGTGGGTCAGAAAACCAGTCAGTGTCTGGTGTGACCACCGCCTCATGCAGCACGGCATGTCTCCTTCACATAGAGTTGATCAGGCTGTTGATTGTGGCCTGTGGAATGTTGTCCCACTCCTCTTCAATGGCTGTGCGAAGTTGCTGGATGTATGCAGGCCATGGAAGAACTGTAACATGTTCAGCTTCCAGGAATTGTGTACAGATCCTTGCGACATGGGGTCGTGCATTATCATGCTGAAACATGAGGTGAGGCGGCGGATGAATGGCACGACAACGGGCCTCAGGATCTCGTCATGGTATCTCTGTGCATTCAAATTGCCATCAATAAAATGTATTTGTGTTTCGTTGTCCGTACCTTATGCCTGCCCATACCATAATCCCACCGCCACCATAGGCACTCTGTTCACAACATTGACATCAGCAATCTGCTCGCCCACACTATGCCATACACGCTAAAACCGGGATTAATCGGTGAAGAGCACACTTCTCCAGCATGCCTGAAGGTTGCCCACTGAAGTTGGTTATGATGCTGAACTGCGGTCAGGTCAAGACCCTGGTGAGGATGGCGAGCACGCAGATGAGCTTCCCTGAGATGGTTTCTAAATAGTTTGTGCAGAAATTCTTCGGTTGTGCAAACCTACAGTTTCATCAGCTGTCCGGGTGGCTGGTCTCAGACGATCCCGCAAATGAAGAAGCTGGATGTGGAGGTCCTGGCTGGCGTGGTTATACTTGGTCTGCGGTTGTGAGGCTGGTTGGACGTACAGTGCATTCAGAAAGTAATCAGAACCTTTGACTTTTTCCACATTTTGTTACGTTACAGCCTTATTCTGAAATGGATTCAATAGTTTTTTTCCCTCATGGGCTTCGTCACTTTTGGCCACTTTCTGCATTGAAACTGCCTGATGCACAAGCGACAATAAGACAGACTGTTACCCAGCCCATTCAAGCAGAGGAAAATACGTCCTCAACCCTCTCCCAACCTCAGTCAGAAGCAGTGCAGAGACAGTCAAGCATACGTACAGTGTACCCCCCAGGTTAGAAAAGTGCCCAGTCCCCCAAACCAGCTGTCACGCAAAGATGCAGAGGAAAGCAAGAGAAACTGCACACAACACCAAAAAACACCCTCGCCCCACATGTACAGTGCATTTGGAAAGTATTCAGACCCCTTGACTTTTCCCACATTTTTTTTACATTTCAGCCATTCTAAAATGTATTAAATATATATGTTTTCCTCATATACACACAATACCCCATAATGACAAAGCAAAAACAGGTGTTTGGAAATGTTTGCAAATGTATAAAATAAAATAAACGGAAAATATCACATTTACATAAGTCTTCAGACCCTTTACTCAGTACTTTGTTGAAGCACCTTTGGCAGCGATTACAGACTCGAGTCTTCTTGCGTATGATGCTACAAGCTTGGCACACCTGTATTTGGGGAGTTTCTCCCATTCTTCTCTGCAGATCCTCTCAAGCTCTGTCAGGTTAGATGGGGAGCGTTGCTGCACAGCTATTTACAGGTCTCTCCAAGATGTTAGATCGGGTTCAAGTCTGGGCTCTGGCTGGGTCACTCAAGGACATTCAGAGACTTGTCCCAAAGCCACTCCTGCGCTGTCTTAGCTGTGTGCTTAGGGTCGTTCTCCAGTTGGAAGGGGAACCTTCGCCCCAGTCTGAGGTCCTAAGTGCTCTGGAGCAGGTTTTCATCAAGGATCTCTGTACTTTGCTCAGTTCATCTTTCCCTTGATCCTGACTGGTCTCCCAGTCCCTGCCTCTGAAAAACATCCCCAAAGCATGATGCTGCCACCACCATGCTTCACCATAGGGATGATGCCAGGTTTCCTCCAAACGTGACGCTTGGCATTCAGGCCAAAGAGTTCAACCTTGGTTTCATCAGACCAGAGAATCTTGTTTCTTATGGTCTGAGAGTCTTTAGGTGCCTTTTGGAAAACTCTAAGAGGGTTGTCGTACCTTTTACTGAGGAGTGGCTTCAGTCTGGGCCCTCTACCATAAAGGCCTGATTGGTGGAATGCTGCAGAGATGGTTGACCTTCTGGAAGGTTCTCCCATCTCCACAGAGGAACTCTGGAGCTCTGTCAGAGTGACCATCGGGTTCTTGGTCACCTCCCTGACCAAGGCCCTTCTCTCCCAATTGCTTGTTTGGCCGGGCGGGCAGCTCTAGGAAGAGTCTTGGTGGTTCCAAACGTAATCCATTGAAGAAGGATGGAGGCCACTGTGTTCTTGGGGACCTTCAATGCTGCATACATGTTTTGGTACCCTTCCCCAGATCTGTGCCTCGACACAATCCTGTCTCGGAGCTCTACGGACACTTCCTTTGACCTCATGACTTGTTTTTGCTCTGACATGGACTGTGATGAAATTAACATTAAAATGTAATGAACATTAGAAATGAAATGAACATTAGAAATGAACATTAAATTATCTGGCAACAGCTCTGGTGGACATTCATACAGTCAGCAAGCCAATTACACGCTCCCTCAAAAGACATCTGTGGCATTTTGTTTTGTAACAAAACTGTACATTTTGTGGCCTTTCATTGTCCCCAGCACAAGGTGCACCTGTGTAATGAAATGCTGTTTATTCAGCTTCTTGAAATGCCACACCTGTCAGGTGGATGGATTATCTTGGCAACAGGGACGTAAACAAATTTGTGCACAACATTTGAGAGAAATATGCTTTTTGTGCGTATGGATTTCTGCTGTCTTTTATATTTCAGCTCATGAAACATGGGACCAACACTTTACATGTTGCGTTAATATTTTTGTTCAGTATAGTTCCATAACTGTGGGTGTGTGTTTTCACAGGAAGCTGCTCCACATACGTGATGCGCCTCCAGGGAAGGATGTGGCCCAGGAGGAGAACTTCCTGCCTAAGTACCAGCGGGTCAAGGACTTGTGTCAGAGAGCAGAGTACCAGACACCCTGCCAACAGCTGGGACAGGTAGGCAGCAAGCACACACACACATTATATGGTCACACTTGAATTAACAGTCAAATTCCCAGTAACACACACACTCAGACTCACGGATGCACAAGCATAACACTCTAGACTGAAGACACTTAAGACATATGAAGACTCTTGACAGTTGACAAAGAGCATTCGGAAAGTATTCATACCCCTTGACTTTTTCCATATTTTGTTACGTTACAGCCTTATTCTAAAATTGATTAAATATTTAAAAAATCCTCATCAATCTACACTCATTACCCCATAATGACAAAGTGAAAACAGTTTTTTAGAAATGTTTGCAAATGTATTAAAGATAAAAAACAGAAATACCTTATTTACATAAGTATTCAGACCCATTGCTATGAGACTCAAAATTGAGCTAAGGTGCGTCCTGTTTCCATTGATCATCCTTGAGATGTTTCTACAACTTGATTGGAGTCCACCAGGGGTAAATTCAATTGATTGAACATGATTTGGAAAGGCACACACCTGTCTTTATAAGGTCCCACAGTTGACAGTGCATGTCAGAGCAAAAACCAAGCCATGAGGTTGAAGGAATTGTCCTCAGAGCTCCGGAACAGGATTGTGTCAAGGCACAGATCTGGGGAAGGGTAACAAAACATTTCTGCAGCATTGAAGGTCCCCAAGAACACAGTGGCCTCCATCATTCTTAAATGGAAGAAGTTTGGAGCCATCAAGACTTTTCCGAGAGCTGGCCGCCCGGCCAATCTGAGCAATTGGGGGAAAAGGGCCTTGGTCAGGGAGGTGACCAAGAACTAGATAGTCACTCTGACAGGGCTACAGAGTTCCTCTGTGGAGATAGGAGAACCTTTCAGAAGGACAACCATCTCTGCAGCACCACCAATCAGGCCTTTATGGTAGAGTGGCCAGACGGAAGCCACTGTTCAGTAAAAGTCATATGACAGCCCGCTTGGAGTTTGCCAAAAAGCACCTAAAGGACTCTCTAAACATGAGAAACAAGATTATCTGGTCTGATGAAACCAATATTGAACTCTTTGGCCTGAATGCCAAGCGTCACATCTGGAAGAAACCTGGCACCATCCCTACGGTGAAGCATAGTGGTGGCAGCATCATGCTGTTGGGATGTTTTTAAGCGGCAGGGACTGGAAGACTAGTCAGGATCGAGGGAAAGATGAACGGCGCAAAGTACAGAGAGATCCTTGATGAAAACCTGCTCCAGCGCGCTCAGGACCTCAGACTGGGGCAAAGGTTCACCTTCCAACAGGACAACAACCTTAAGCACACAGCCAGGAGTAGCTTCGGAACAAGTCTCTGAATGTCCTTGAGTGACCCAGCCAGAGCCCAGACTTGAACCCGATTTGAACATCTCTGGAGAGAACTGAAAATAGCTGTACAGCGATGCTCCCCATCCAACCTGACAGAGCTTGAGAGGATCTGCAGAGAAGAATAGGAGAAAGATTGATGAGGGATTTTTAAAGTATTTTGTATCCATTTTAGAATAAAGCTGTCATGTAACAACATTTGGACAAAGTCAAGGGGTCTGAATACTTTACGAATGCACTGCAAGTCACTTCCAATCATCCATCTCTTCTTGGCATTTCACCTCCATTAGTATCAGTTAATTGGTATGTCTGAGATTCTACTTAAAATGGCTCTGTATCCTCTTGAT
This sequence comes from Salvelinus namaycush, assembly GCF_016432855.1. Lineage (NCBI taxonomy): Eukaryota > Metazoa > Chordata > Actinopteri > Salmoniformes > Salmonidae > Salvelinus > Salvelinus namaycush. Next base: position 26,770,661 of record NC_052320.1, on the reverse strand, counting down.
CACCTGCTGGTGTAGAGAGATAGTGAGCTGCTGGGTTTTGTTCTTTTGAGAGGTATAGGGAAGGAGCGGAGAATATACCCTGCAGGTTGGTTTCTCAGTGGGTGTAGACAGGATAGACAGGTGCTTTTATCACTCTCTGTCCCCAATGACAGACAGACAGAAGGACCAAGTTTTGAAACTGAAGAGCTGTGTTTTGGGTGATTAGGCTTTGAGTCAGGTCTGTTGCCATAGCTATGCCCCCCAGGACACACACACATGAACACACACTCCCCCCCACCTCACTAATGACAGACAGTGGGGGAGTGTGTGTGACAGTTCTTTAGCTGTCAGATCAAACACCTGCAATTTCAAGCTCTTAAATCTATCTTAACAACGTTGACCATTGAACAGTAGTTCCCGAGGGGTCTCTGTATCCAACCTATCAATCTCCCCCACTCTCACTTCTTTTTGTTCCTGTCTCTTCTGGAGTAGAAAGTCATTTCTCACTGAGCGGCTCTCTTATTCTCTCTTGGATCCTGTTGGATTTCCTCTTTGACACGTCTACTCCTTTTTCCCATCTGACATCAATTATGTTAATTAGAAAGCTCTCTCTGTAATTTCACAAGTAACCACTGACAGAGAAAGTGTCAACAGACTGTATCATAATTAGATTGAGACGGAGCTGCAGTGGCCCTGCTTGGTACTCTGTCTGTGTACACTACTGTACTGTAGCTGCCTGTTCATTATGACAGAAGGGGACGGTGTGGGAGCAGAGATGAGAAGGGGAAGAGACGAGCATCTTGTCAAATACAGGTCCTCTCCTCTCTGCCGTGCCATGGTTTGTCATCATTACCTGTTAATTGCAGTTGAAACAACATCACAGACGGGGGAATGGACGTTCATTTGAGGCTACTTAGCGTCGCTTGTTTCCACCTGCAAGTAATTTTACCTCGAGAAGCACGGTGTGTGTGTAAAGATACACTATAGGTTTCTCTCAGTGTTATCTTCTGTCCCCCTCTCCTCTGTCTCCCTGCAGAAGTGGCAGTGTTTGGAGGATGCCACAGGGAAGCTGAGGCTGTATAAGTGCAAGGGCATGACCAGCATGTCGGCAGCCCGGAAGGATGGCCCTGCCAACATCAAGTCCAAGTACTACCCCCAGCGCAAGGCGGAGCGCAACACAGAGCACGATGGCTGTAACTGTGACCAGTACCCCAGCTTCAGACTCAGCACCTTGAAGAAGAAGAAGCTGCTCTCCAAGAAGAGTAAGTGGAGTGGAAAGAATGTGTTTCTCTCGCACTCATACACAAACACTCTTGTCACACACACAAAATTCTGCTGTACAAAATGTTCCTCACTCACTCAACCTTGCATGAACGCAGTCTCACTTCTTGTCCCTGATGTAGAATGTGGGCGTCACCTTGTGGAGACAATAATACCTTCACCCACAGTCATTATTGAAAGGTTGTGTAACTTTGTGGGCGACCCGGCCAAATTCACATAAAAATGTAATCTGTCATTCTACTTGAAAGCAAGTCTGATAAGTGGTAGGTCTGTTCTATGTTCCCTACTTCTATGATTTCTGTGGTTAAGTTCAGCTTTTGCATCTTTTTACTTTCTGTTTGCACACCAGCTTCAAACAGCTAAAAATACAATGCGTGTTTAGTTATTTATATATATATATATATATATATATATATACATACACTACTGTTCAAAAGTTTGGGGTCACTTAGAAATGTCCATGTTTTTAAAAGAAAAGCACATTTTTTGTCCATTAAAATAACATCAAATTGATCAGAAATACAGTGTAGACATTGTTAATGTTGTAAATGACTATTGTAGCTGGAAACTGCTGATTTTTAATGGAAAATCTACATAGGCGTACAGAGGCCCATTATCAGCAACCATCACTCCTGTGTACCAATGGCACGTTGTGTTAGCTAGTCCAAGTTTATCATTTTAAAAAGGCTAATTGATCATTAGAAAACCCTTTTGCAATTATGTTAGCACAGCTGAAAACTGTTGTTCTGATTAAAGAAGAAAGAAAACTGGCCTTCTTTAGACTAGTTGAGTATCTGGAGCATCAACATTTGTGGGTTCGATTACAGGCTCAAAATGGCCAGAAACAAAGATCTTTCTTCTGAAACTCATCAGTCTATTCTTGTTCTGAGAAATGAAGGCTATTCCATGTGAGAAATTGCCAAGAAACTGAAGATCTCGTACAGCGCTGTGTACTACTCCCTTCACGGAACAGCGCAAACTGGCTCTAACCAGAATAGAAAGAGTGGGAGGCCCCGGTGCACAACTGAGCAAGAGGACAAGTACATTAGAGTGTCTAGTGTGAGAAACAGACGCCTCACAAGTCCTCAACTGGCAGCTTCATTAAATAGTACCAGCAAAACACCAGTCTCAACGTCAACAGTGAAGAGGCGACTCCAGGATGCTGTCCTTCTAGGCAGAGTTGCAAAGAAAAAGCCATATCTCAGACTGGCCAATAAAAAGAATGGGCAAAAGAACACAGACACTGGACAGAGGAACTCTGCCTAGAAGGCCAGCATCCCGGAGTCGCCACTTCACTGTTGATGCTGAGACTGGTGTTTTGAGGGTACTATTTAATGAAGCTGCCAGTTGAGGATTTGTGAGGCTTCTGTTTCTCAAATTAGACACTCCAATGTACTTGTCCTCTTGCTCAGTTGTGCACCGGGGTCTCCCACTTCTCTTTCTATTCTGGTTAGGGCCAGTTTGCGCTGTTCTGTGAAGGAAGTAGTACACAGCATTGTACGAGATCTTCAGTTTCATTGCAGTTTCTCGCCTTCATTTCTCAGAACAAGAATAGACTGACGAGTTTCAGAAGAAAGTTCTTTGTTTCTGCCCATTTTGAGCCTGTAAATCTAACTCACAAATACTGATGCTCCAGGCACTCAACTAGTCTAAAGAAGGCCAGTTTCATTGCTTCTTTAATCAGAACAACAGTTTTCAGCTGTGCTAACATAATTGCAAAAGGCTTTTCTAATGATCAGTTAGCCTTTTATAATCATAAACTTGGATTAGCTAACACAACATGCCATTGGAACACAAGAGTGATGGTTGCTGATAATGGGCCTCTGTACAACTATGTAGATATTCCATTAAAAATCTGCCGTTCCCAGCTACAATAGGCATTTACAACATTAACAATGTCTACACTGTATTTCTGATAAATTTTATGTTATTTTAATGGACAAAAAATGTGCTTTTCTTTTAAAAACAAGGACATTTCTAAGTGACCCCAAACTTTTGAACGGTAGTGTATATAGTTCAATGATTCTCTACACCCCTCAAATAGAAATCTGGACCTCAAAGCCAATTCCACTGCTGTTTCATTTCCCCCCTCTAATCAGGGGACACCAGGTGTGTACAATTAATTATAAGGTAGAACAGAAAGCCAGCAGGCTCCGGACCTTGTAGGGTAAGATTTGAATACCTCTACTCTACACTATACATTGCTTGTTTTGTCACATAAACTGAAATTAGGTGAACATGATAGAATTTTGTCAACCAGTAAATGGCGGAGCGATTTCTACATATTTCACCTTTAATGAGTATCATAGGGCCTGATAGGGTTTATATACTGACTGTAGCAATCCCTCCACTATCTCACCCTGCCCTCCTCCTGACAGAGATGAAAGCCATCAAGAGCTACGCCCGTAACCGTTACTCCCGCTCTGTGGAGATGGAGATAGGAGGGGACCTGTATGCTGTAGACTTGGAGGATGGCTACCAGCCTGTACCGGCCCCCAGGAACCTCAGCCAGGCTGGGGCCAGGACCCCACGCGACGACACTGAGGACGACTTTAGTGGCATGGGGGTCACTGTCACCGTCACCCCCAGGAATAGCAGCAACAGTCTAGCTATTGTATCTTCTGGAATCAAAGTCACACACAGGTCAGGGAGTGTGTGGATGTTCAATATGGATGGGTGGGTTTGTTTGTCGTGTGTTAGTACTGCATGTTGAGTGTGTTGTTGTGTTAGTTATTGATTAGGCTAAATGCTCAGTGTGTATCCTGTCCTCAGGTGCTCTATTCTGGCCAATGACACAGTGAAGTGTGATACAGGGATCTATAAGTCCCTGCAGGCCTGGAAGGACCACAAACTCCACATTGATCACGAGGTGAGTCTTCTCAGCCACTCACATAACTGATGTTTTATTCCTTAATGCAGTTGATTATCTTCAGTGGTCACAGTGATCGTGTCATGACAATCAATAACTGACAATGAAATCGATGACAATTATGGACAGCATCAATGATTGTGTAATTATTAATTAGTTGAATATAGCCTGCTATTGACACACACATACTCAGATTCAGTTCCTGTGTTGAATGCCACTCTGTGTTGTAATCCACTGAGGGCACAAAACATTAGGAACACCTTCCTAATCTTCCTAATATTGATTGGCATCCCCTTTTTCCCTGAGAACAACCTCAATTCGTCGAGGCTCGAACTCTATATAAGGTATCGAAAGAGCTCCACAGGGATGCTGGCCCATGTTGACTCCAATGCTTCCCACAGTTGTTTCAAATTGGCTGGATGTCCTTTGGGTGGTGGACCATTCTTGATACACACAGGAAACCGTTGAATGTGGAAAAACCCAGCAGTGTTGCAGTTCTTGAGACAAACTGGAGCACCTGGCCCCGTTCAAAGGCACTTAAATCTTTTGTCTTGCCCATTCACCCTCTGAATGGCACACATACACAATCCATGTCTCAATTGTCTTACAAATCCTTCTTTAACCAGTCTCCTCCCCTTCATCTACACTGATTGAAATTGATTTAACAGGTGATATCAATAAGGGATCATAGCTTTCACCTGGTCAGTCAGTCATAGAAGGAGCAGGTGTACCTAATGTTTTCTACACTCAGTGCATATGCCATTCAGCAGACCCTTTATTCCAAACGATGTACAGTTATGCCTGCATACATTTTACATACCGGTGGTCCCGGGAATCCAACTCCTGCCATTGCAAGCGCCATGCTCTACCAACGGAGCTACAGAAGCCCTCATTGTTGTGATATTCCTAGATCTAATGCCCTGCATCTCTGTTAGATTGAGACCCTGCAAACAAAGATCAAGAACCTAAGAGAGGTTAGGGGTCACCTGAAGAAAGCCCGCCCAGATGAGTGTGACTGCAACCACTACATGTAAGGACCAAACAACCTCTTAGGAATCCATTGTTTAATTACCAATATCCTTCCACATACTAAACGCCAGCATTAGATGCACTTACAGTGAAGATAACGGCTGTCTACCAGACTTGAAGAGGTTTACTACATGCTCATAAAGACTGATTATGTAAATATCTGTCTGTGTTTCAGCTACAAGTCTAAGTACAAGAGTAAGCTCAGGCACAAAGGAGGCAGCATTCACCCATTCAGGTAAGGGGGTGGGTTTGTGTATAAGAAAGGGACATATGCTGTTTGTGTGCTTCTGCCTATGTAGTGATTGCATATCTACAGTGTGTATTTGAATGTGTCATTGTGTGATGTGTGTATTTCTATGTGTGTGTGACGTCATCAGGAAGGGTCAGGATAAGAAGGCGTGGTTACTGAAAGAGCAGAAGAGGAGGAAGAAGATGCGGAAGCTGCTGAAACGTCTGAGGAACAACGACACCTGTAGCATGCCTGGTCTCACCTGCTTCACCCACGACAACCAGCACTGGCAGACCGCCCCCTTCTGGACAAGTAAGAGACTACACACACACACACACACACACACACACAAACACACATACTACACTAGCATTACTGACTATTCTCTGTCTGCAGTGGGTCCGTTCTGTGCCTGCACCAGTGCCAACAACAACACCTACTGGTGTCTGAGGACCATCAACGAGACACACAACTTCCTCTTCTGCGAGTTTGCTACTGGCTTCCTGGAGTACTTTGACCTCAACACGGATCCCTACCAAGTTAGTACTCAATCCTCACCGCAAGCACTCCTCTGTAAAGATGCCTTCTAACATTCACTACTGGGGGCAAAGTGGTTGAATAGACATTGAATTGACGTCTGCGCCCAGTGGGTAGCCTGCTGCCCTGTTTCAAGATAGCAAAGTGAAAATCAGCTATTATATAAGAGACGTTAGACCAGTACGGCCGGTATGAATACCAGTACTATTCATCTCTCTCACCCACCTGGACTCTCTCTCTCTCACCCACCTGGACTCTCTCTCTCTCTCACCCACCTGGACTCTCTCTCTCTCTCACCCACCTGGACTCTCTCTCTCTCTCACCCAGTCTCTCTCTCTCACCCACCTGGACTCTCTCTCTCTCATCTGGACACTGTCCCTCACCCACCCGGACTCTCTCTCTCTCACCCACCCGGACTCTCTCTCTCTCACCCAGACACTCTCTCTCTCTCATCCAGACACTCTCTCTCTCTCATCCGGACACTGTCTCTCACCCACCTGGACTCTCTCTCTCTCTCACCCAGACACTCTCTCTCTCTCTCTCTCACCCACCTGGACTCTCTCTCTCTCTCTCTCACCCAGACACTCTCTCTCTCTCTCTCTCACCCACCTGGACTCTCTCTCTCTCACCCAGACACTCTCTCTCTCTCTCTCTCACCCACCTGGACTCTCTCTCTCTCTCACCCAGACACTCTCTCTCTCTCATCCGGACACTGTCTCTCACCCACCCGGACTTACTCTCTCTCTCTCTCTCTCTCTCTCCGTGTAGCTGATGAATGCTGTGAACACGCTGGACCGAACCGTCCTAAACCAGCTCCACGTTCAACTCATGGAGCTCCGCAGCTGCAAGGGCCACAAGCAGTGTAACCCCCGTACCCGCAACCTGGAGCTGGGTGAGTTCCTCACACACACACACACACACACACACACACACACACACACACACACACACACACACACACACACACACACACACACACACACACACACTATGCCAGGTTGTTGTGGGTTGTGACTACAGACGAATGATCTGTTTGGCATCCTCATCACCATCACCCTCACCAGCAGACCCAAATCATGCCTTGATTTCTGTTCTTGCATTACTTCTCATGTATCAGTTCTTTACCTGCATTTTAAACAGTTACAACCTCTCCCTGTGTTTTGTTCCTTTTAATTAAGGTCAATTCAGTTGAAAACTTTTTTCTACTTGTATTTATTTGAATTTCAGATAACATTTTGTCTTTAAAACGACTGCTCTTTCTAAAGCATTTAAAAGCCTCTCTTAACGAGGTCTCTGTGCCTTCATTGATAGGAATGTGTTCATATGTTTTCTAACCACTGCATTGTCTTTTCTTCAGGAGGTAAAGAGCGAAGCAGCTTTGATGAATACAGGTATCTTTACTCATTGACTTGAACACCACTCGGCACTTAACGATTTATTAGATATTAGTACTATATAATATTTATAGAAATATTCCTAAAAGATAGCACACATACTTGGTCTAGAATACATTGACAAAATACAAAACACTTAGAGAATACATACAGTGCAGTTGGAAAATATTCAGACCATTCCCTTTTTTAACTTTTTGTTACGTTACAGCCTTATCCTAAAATGGATTAAATTAATAAAAAATCTACACTCAATACCCCATAATGACAAAGCAAAAACAGGCATTTAGAATTTTTTTGCAAATTTATTCAAAATAAAAAACAGAAATACCTTATTTACATAAGTATTCAGACCCTTTGATATGAGACTCGAAATTGAGCTCAGGTGCATCCTGTTTCCATTAATCATCCTTGAGATGTTTCCACAACTTGACTGGAGTCCACCTGTGATAAATTCAATTCATTGGACATGATTTGGAAATGCACACACCTGTCTATATAAGGTCCCACAGTTGACAGTGCAGATCAGAGCAAAAACCAAGCCATGAGGTTGAAGGAATTGTCCGTAGAGCTCAGATGATACAGGATTGTGTCGAGGCACAGATCTGGGGAAGGGTACCAAACATTTTTTGCAGCATTGAAGGTCCTAAAAACACAGTGGCCATCATTCTTAAATGGAAGAAGTTTGGAACCACCAAGACTCTTCCTAGAGCTGGCCGCCGGCCCAACTGAGTAATCATGGGAGAAGGGCCTTGGTCAGGGAGGTGACCAAGAACCTGATGGTCACTCTGACAGAGCTCTGGAGTTCCTCTGTGGATATGGGAGAACCTTCCAGAGGGGCAACCATCTCTGCAGCACTCCACCAATCAGGACTTTATGGTAGAGTGGCCAGACTGAAGCCACTCCTCAGTAAAAGGCACATGACAGCCCGCTTGGAGTTTACCAAAAGGCACCTAAAGGACTCTCAGACCATGAGAAACAAGATTCTCTGGTCTGATGAAACCAAGATGGAAGTCTTTGGCCTGAATGCCAAGCGTCACGTCTGGAGGAAACCTGGCACCGTTCCTACGGTGAAGCATGGTGGTGGCAGCATCATGCTGTGGGGATGTTTTTCAGCAGCAGCGACTGGTAGACTAGTCAGGATCAAGGGAAAGATTAACGGATCAAAGTACAGAGAGATCCTTGATGAAAACCAGCTCCAGAGCACTCAGGATCTCAAACTGGGCGAAGGTTCCCATTCCAACAGGACAACGACCCTAAGCACACAGCCACGACAACGCAGGAGTTGCTTCGCGACAAGGCTCTCTGAATGTCCTTGTGTGGCCCAGCCAGAGCCCTGACTTGAACCCAATTGAACCTTTCTGGAGAGACCTGAAAATAGCTGTGCAGTGAAGCTCCCCATCCAACCAGACAGAGCTTGAGAGGATCTGCATAGAACAATGGGAGAAACTCCCCAAATACAGGTGTGCCAAGATTTTCACTTCATACCCAAGAAGACTTGAGGCTGTAATCGCTACCAAAGGTGCTTCAACAAAGTACTGAGTAAAGTGTCTGAATACCTATGTAAATGTGATATTTCCTTTTTCTTTTGTAGCAGAAAATTCTAAAAACCTGTTTTGTCATTATGGGGTATTGTGTGTAGATTGGGGGGAAACAATTTAATACATTTTAGAATAAGGCTGTAATGTGGAAAAAGTCAAGGGGTCTGAATACTTTCCAAATGCACTGTACATGTGGGGCGAGGGTGTTTTTGGTGTTGTGTGCAGTTTCTCTTGCTTTCCTCTGCATCTTTGCATGACAGCTGGTTTGGGGGACTGGGCACTTTTCTAACCTGGGGGGTACACTGTACGTATGCTTGACTGTCTCTGCACTGCTTCTGACTGAGGTTGGGAGAGGGTTGAGGACGTATTTTCCTCTGCTTGAATGGGCTGGGTAACAGTCTGTCTTATTGTCGCTTGTGCATCAGGCAATTTCAACGCAGAAAGTGGCCAAAAGTGAAGAAGCCCACCTCCAAATCACTGTGAGTTTGGACACCCCATCTGGTCCTCACGATGCCACCAGTCACCTCTAACTGAGCTTTTCTTCCTCTCTTTCCTCTCTTCCTTCTCTGTAGTTTTTTCAACTCTGGGTTCGTCCAGGCTTGCATGCTGATCTCTGCTAGTTCTAGTTAATAACCATGTCTTTCTCACTCTCCTATCTGTCTGCATGGATGTTCTGACCTGCACAGCTCTGCTCACATCTCACCCTGTCCTACTGTTTCTCACCAGTAGAGGGCGTCATCCACCCCCACCGCCCAACACATCTGCCTTCATCATCTTATCATCTCTGTCTATTGGTTGACTTTTCTCTTTTATTACGTTTCATATGGTCTCTTATAATGTCTCTTTCTGATACTCTGCTGTACATATGGCTTGTGTGTTTCGTGATTTATCTCTATAGTTGCCTGATGTGAATATCACAGCATCAACCCATTCACGTGGTGCTGACGGGAAGAGATACAGACATAACAGGTGCCAGAGGTTTACTGTGGATGACACTGTTTTTGTCTGTGTGCTTTTGTCTCATCAGAGGACAGATTTGGGAAGGCTGGGAGGGATAGGGTCCATGAGGCCAGAGTGGCCCCGCCCGAAGCGCCCACTGTGGGGGGAACGGGAATGGACTGGTCAGAACTTGAACCCTTGTACAGACTTGACGAGCACGCCTACGATCTCAAACTCAACTTCAACGTCAGCCTGGAGGACTGGGACAACTTTGGTGGGACCGTGGACAGGATGTTCACGTTGCTCGGCAACTTCAACCACCAGCCGAACGGGCGCCGCAGCAACGTAATTCCCGGGGAGGGGAGAGGAGGAAGAGACCACGCCCTGGTGTCATCAACAGACCAATCAACCTCAGCCATCTACCTGACCACCCTGGCCACCCCTGCTCTCCTGCTGAGAGAGGCTGGGGCCGAGGTCCTGAGGGAGGCACTGGGGCTGAATGGAGGGCCGCACCACTCTCCCTCTCCCTCCTCCTCTTCCTCTCCCCTAGTTCCAGCTGAGGAGGGCAGCTCAGACTGGAACCGCGCCCCACCTCTTCTCAACCAGTTTGTGGAGGAGGGCCAGCTCACTCTGCATGAGAAGGAAGAGGATGAGGAGAGCATGGAGAGAGGTGATGAAGAGGAGAAGGAGTTGTTGAGGAGGCGGTCATCCCGGTGGAGACTGAACCATGCTCACTGTGACTGCAGTGACTTTGTTCAGGAGGCTGAGAATGGGTTGCCCGTATGACTGCTTGTAAGACCCCTCTCTCTCTCTCTGTCTCCCCTCCTCACCTGAGATTTTAGGGACACTGAACCAGCACAATGCCACCTCTGGCCTGTCCCCCACCCTGACCTCTCACCCTCTTCCTCCTTATGCCACAGCAGCACCTCCAGGCTGATATCGGGATGAGCCTGTCCCTTTAATCCAGACTGTGGCCCTCCAGTGCCCCAGTCATAGCCCAGGCCAGCAGACTGCCCCCTGCTGGCCCCTTCCTGTAATACACCACCACACAACAGACTTCACAAGGAGATCCTCTAGGCTCGAACGCAGCAGCAGTACATGATTATTTTCCTAATGCAGGACTTTGCTTCGGTTTTTGTTTGTGGGGCAGGGAACGAATGGGAGAGGAAAGGAAACTTGATAGATTTTTGATATTCATTGGAATCTTTGAAAAATATTTTGTATTGTGGCCATGTGTACTTTACTTTTAGGTTTTTACTACTAGCTATATTCATTGGCGGCGATTTCATCCCACTGTGCAGCTTCAGTGTATGTGGCACATTGATTTCATGTTTTTTACCCATGTGTTACTAATCAACATTTAAAACCCCTTAATTCTATTAAATGCAGATGATCAATTATGAGATTGCAGCGACGCACGCACACACGCACACACACACTTTCAGTTACAGTGCAACCTGCCTTTGAGTATGGCGGCAAACATGCATGAGTGGTGGTTAGGGCTAAAGTGCAGGTAGGAACTGGGAGAGTGCCATCTCTTTTCAGTTTAATTATGTTTCTAATGAAAAACAAGAGACTTGATATTTATGCGATTCAAATATTTTGGGGAAATCATTCTCTTTTGTTTTTTCAATTTCAAAATGAGTGTTTGACATCCAGATGTTGAACAGATTAGTAAAAACTCTTATTAAGATTTCTACAGCTTGGCCTACATAAAGCTAGGTATCCATGGCATTACCTGTTATAAAAACAGTCCAATCAGAGAACATGCATTTGAAGACAGTCATCTGATGTGAATCTAACTTGTCCAGTCTCTTTGGTTAATCTTTTTATGAAGTCATCCGTCCAATACTTCATTGACATCATCAAAGGCCTTAGAGAAAGAAAGTGCGCTTGTTTTGCAAGCCGGTTTGTCCCAGAGATGGGCGGGACATAGGTTTGGCAACCCGCTCAGACCTTACAGCAAACCTGGCAGTTTATGTTGCCTAATACCACTTATGGAAACTCAGGACATGCTGGTTTGTAAAACAAGCACACCCAGTCATGATCAGCCGTAACTTCATGGTCTAAAGACTGTGTACACGTTTCCCTTATCATGTATTGTCTGTAGAAATTAAAATAAATGGAAAAATAAATGTATTTAACGAATGTTGCATTCTTTATAACAATATATGGCTGTTACTACTCCTTTTGTTTTCGCTATACATGGTGCTATTGCGGTCTTAACGTATATATAAAATTGCTGCATGTATTTGAATGTATGTTTTTGCAATTAATGTAAATGTTTAAATATATTTTATAATACACAGAAAACTAAAGGTTTAATTATCTATCAGACACTGCCCTCTCTACTATCTGTGCACTGTTGTTTCACACCTGTAAGTATACTCTTCTGATATGAAGATGCAAGGATCTTCCCCCCCCCCCCCCCCTAATTTACCTGGAAACGGAATCTCCCCCCAGTAATGTACCATATTGTATGATGTAAAACAAGTCCCTTCTCCACCTGGAAGAAAAGAAGCAACACAACTTTTTATTAGCACTTTGAAAGGGGCTACTGTATGTGAAAGAAGGTTTTATCATAACAATGCCTTGTACAGTTAAATAGATTTATCATACATATATTTTTATTTCCTTCGGTTTACCAGTGAACAGTTGATAGCGGTAACTAGTTTGTGAATAAAGTGTTGAATGCCAAGGTTTCCTCTTCACTTAATCTGGGGTGTGTTTATTTTTCATGTTCATCTCAGTCCTGCCAACTTTGATTGGGAGACTCTGTTACCAATGCCATATATGCCAATGTCTTTGTTGCACATTCATGCACTATCTAACATGTTTTTCTGGGTTCTGAATAACCACACATTTGATCTTGTTTCATATTCAGCCAGCAGGGGTCACTGGTTCTTTCAGTTTGGGAAGCCTTAATGACTAGCACATACAGTTTATAATCATGTCAGGAATTTGAAATCGCTTGACAACTGCATTGTTTTATTAGCCTAGTACATAAGCGTTCTTTCACAAACAGGTTGTTTGATGACGGACTCCACCATGCCGTGGTGTGTTTACTCTGTGTGGGCACTAGATGGGTGTATTGAATCATTTAGACACAGATCATCAGACCGCAAAATCGCGGAGAGGACAGTTCAATTACAGTCCTGTAGGGTTAAGATTCCACACAACTCAAAGGCATGGTGGAGTTTAGTGGAGGGGAAGGGGGGGGAAACGCCGACCGTCTGACTCACACAGACAGGGCAGGGGTGAGAGGCAGTACTCTGTGCTGTAGTTACGTGGAACTGCACATAGCTGGGAAATCTACAACACACATCTTTTTCCAACTTTTTGCGCATATAATGTGAGGAAAATGGCCGAGACAAGGTAAGCAAGTTACTATTGTACAGTGTATTGTCAATGTATGTTTTGATGAACGAAACTAGACGGATACAATTAAACACGTTTTTTTCTGTTGATCCTCGTTACAATGTAGCCGCTATTCAATTCTGCCGATTCATGACTGTCTGCTGTGCAACAGTACAATACCGCTAATAAAACAGGGCTGAAGTAGGCTAATTGACTGGCGATTAAGTTTCAAATTGGTCAAACCTTTATAGCAAAACGTTTTGTCTCGGTTTATCTTTTCGTGCCAGAAATTGAAACGTTCACTGTATTTGCAATTCAAAGGGTATGCTATGAAAATTCATAAGAACCAACATTTGTCAAAGGCAATTCGTTATTACAGCGTAATAATATCATGTAGTCAATGAAACGAACTAAAAGTTGATATACAGGACACTAACAAGATATAAAAACGAATGCATTGGGATAAATGTTATGGTATTTCAATAATTATTTGATTGTTCTGTATCAATACGCATTATTTATGGTTGTGGCTCTTTTTTTTCTAGACAGTATTTTTTTTTAACACACCCACTGCTCCTCGTGGGTGTGAAAAAGTAGAACCAGCCAAACCATGCCTCTGGGCAACTTCAACGTTCAAACACGGGAACTAAGGTTTTTACAATGGAATAGGTCTAATGGGTTAGTCTGGGGGAAACATGCCTGATCTTGACCGTTTGCATATCCGTGAACAGATGCTGAACGCGACAGGAGAGGGCTGGTTTGTTACACATGTTCCAGGACCTTCTCCTTCCCTCTGGTACTGTCAGTCACCCCCAATCCTGACTGCCAGGTGCCATCCTTAAAGGTCCAATGCAGCCGTTTTTATCTCAATATCAAATCATTTCTGGGTAACAATTAAATACCTTACTGTGATTGTTTTCTGTTAAAATGGTCAAAAAGAAAAGTATTTCTTAGAAAAGAGCAATTTCTCAAGCAATACTTTTTCAAGTACTGTAGCTGGGTTTCCAACCAATTGGCAACAGATTTTCATGCGAATACTCTCTAGTATCCACATAAAGAAAATATGCGCATTTTCCCACCTGTGGTGTGTTCCCACCAAATGGACTTTTTGCTGATAAAAGTCAGTGTGTCATGTCATAGTGCACACAAAATGTACTTTTCGATTGTACCGAATACAAATCTAAAGTTCAATATGTTTCCATCACATTTTCAACAATACCGATAGTTTTGTCAAATGTTTAGCAAATGTTCCTACTCTGGTGCTCTCTGGCCGACAGCTTGCAGATAGGCCTACAGTGTGGGTAGGCTGTGCAGGTATAGTCTACACAGGATGAGATGATTGTGGATAAGAGCGAGAATAGTTTTATTTGTCAAACACAGTCACGCATCGATCATAATGTCACCAGAATAAGACCCTAGATATTTATTGGAAAGGAGCATCAAGATCACAGTGCACTTTCATCATAATTTACTTCATCTGTAGCCTAATAAACTGCATTGTTTCCCTAGTAGTAGTGGGAGGACCACACACCATATCATCTTGTGACTCCAAGTTTACTTTGATAGGATGGTTATTATATCAATACAATACACACAATACCACATAACGACAAAGCGAAAACAGAAATACCTTATTTACATAAGTATTCAGACCCTTTGCCATTAGTCTCAAAATTGAGCTCAGGTGCATCCTGTTTCCATTGATCATCCTTGAGATGTTTCTACAACTTGATTTGGTGCGCATTTGGTGCTCACACACCTGTCTATATAAGGTCCCACAGTTGACAGTGCATATCAGACAGCAAAAACCAAGCCACGAGGTTGAAGGAATTGTCCGTAGAGCTCAGAGACAGGATTGTGTCAAGGCACAGATCTGGGGAAGGGTTCCAAAAAATGTCTGATGCATTGATGGTCCCCAAGAACACAGTGGCCTCCATCATTCTTAAGTGGAGGAAGTTTGGAACCACCAAGACTCTTCCTAGAGCTGGCCGCCCGGCCAAACACCACAATCGGGGGAGAAGGGCCTTGGTCAAGGAGGTGACCAAGAACCTGACGGTCACTCTGACAGAGCTCCAGAGTTCTCTGTGGAGATGGGAGAACCTTCCAGAAGGACAACCATCTCTACAGCACCACCAATCAAGCCTTTATGGTAGAGTGGCCAGACGGAAGCCACTCCTCAGTAAAAGGCACGACAGACCACTTGGAGTTTGCCAAAAAGCCACCTAAAGGACTCTCAGACCATGAGAAACAAGATTCTCTGGTCTGATGAAACCAATATTGAACTCTTTGGCCTGAATGCCAAGCGTCACGTCTGGAAGAAACCTGGCACCATCCCTACGGTGAAGCATGGTGGTGGCAGCATAATGCTGTGGGGATGTTTTTTAGCGGCAGGGACTGGGAGACTAGTCAGGATCAAGGGAAAGATGAACGGAGTAAAGTACAGAGATATCCTTGATGAAAACCTGCTCCAGAGCACTGAGGACCTCAGATTGGGACAAAGGTTCACCTTCCAACAGGACAACACAGGAGTGGCTTCGGAAACAAGTCTCTGAATATCCTTGAGTGGCCCAGCCACAGCCCGGACTTGAACCCGATCGAACATCTCTGGAGAGACCTGAAAATAGCTGTGCAGCAACGCTCCCCATCCAACCTGACAGAGCTTGAGAGGATTTACAGAGAAGAATAAGAGAAACTCCCCAAATACAGGTGTGCCAAGCTTGTAGCATCATACCCAAGAAGACTTGAGGCTGTAATCGCTGCCAAAGGTGCTTCAACAAAGTACTGAGTAAAGGGTCTAAATACTTATGTAAATGTGATATTTCAGTTTTACATTTTTAATACATTTGCAAAAATTTCTACAAACCTGTTTTTGCTTTGTCATTATGGGGTATTGTGTGATGAGGAAAAATAACAATGTAATCCATTTTAGAGTAAGGCTGTAAAGTAACAAAATGTGGTTAAAGTCAAGGGTTCTGAATTCTTTCCAAATGCACTGTATTTGCGCATACCGCCATTTCTAGCATAATTCATTTTACCAATCCAAAAAGATCCCACCATGTCGAATGAAAAAATTATTTGTTGGCATTTATAAAATTGTATCAAAACTTCCTGTTTCCATCACAGCTGTCCAGATTTTTGTTTTTATAAGGTAGGACTTCACAAACTGTGGATGGAAACGTGGTTAGTGTCTGTCTGTGAGTGGTCTGAGTGGGGAGGGGGAAACTGAAAACTGAAAACTAGCTGTTATTGGCAGAGAGGTTTGGAACTCTCCTTCTTATTGGTCTATTAACTAATTTACCACCTGGTGATGTCACCAGGCAGGCCAAACTCCATCCCAACTAAACAGACAGAAATGTCCGGTCTTTTCAAACATCTGTTACAATTTCACAGTATTATTCCAACCTCATAGTGTGTGTAACGGCTGTCCTCCTCCTCTTCGGAAGAAGAGGAGGAGTAGGGATTGGACCAAAGCGCAGCGTGGAATGTAGACATAATTAAGTTTATTAAAGTAAATACGAAAACCGAAAACACTTCAACAAACTACAAAATAACAAACGCACGTAGACTGACCTAAAACATGAGAACTTACATATAACACGAAGAACGCACGAACAGGTACAGACTACAACAAACGAACGAACAAACCGAAACAGTCCCGTGTGGTGCAACATACACAGACACGGAAGACAGTCACCCACAAACAAACAGTGTGAACAGCCTACCTTTATATGGTTCTCAATCAGAGGAAACGTCAAACACCTGTCCCTGATTGAGAACCATATAAGGCTAATTACCACTAACCTAAACATAGAAACACAAAACATAGAATGCCCACCCCAACTCACGCCCTGACCAACTAAACACATACAAAATTAACAGAAAACAGGTCAGGAACGTGACAGAACCCCCCCCTCAAGGTGCGAACTCCGGACGCACCACCAAAAGTCTAGGGGAGGGTCTGGGTGGGCATCTGTCCACGGTGGCGGCTCAGGCTCTGGGCGTGGTCCCCATCCCACCATAATAAATCCCCGCTTCTTTATCCCCCTCACAATGACCACCCTCCAAATAACCCCACCTAAATTAAGGGGCATCACCGGGATAAGGAGCATCACCGGGATAAGGAGCATCACCGGGATAAGGAGCAGCACCGGGATAAGGAGCAACACCGGGATAAGGGGCAGCACCGGGATAAGGGGCAGCTCCGGACTGAGGGACGGCAGCTCCGGACTGAGGGACGGCAGCTCCGGACTGAGGGACGGCAGCTCCGGACTGAGGGACGGCAGCACCGGACTGGATGGCGGATCCTGGCTGGCTGGCTCTGGCGGATCCTGGCTGGCTGGCTCTGGCGGATCCTGGCTGGATGACGGCTCTGGCGGATCCTGGCTGGATGACGGCTCTGGCGGATCCTGGCTGGATGACGGCTCTGGCGGATCCTGGCTGGATGACGGCTCTGGCGGGTCATGGCTGGATGACGGCTCTGGCGGGTCATGGCTGGATGACGGCTCTGGCTGGTCATGGCTGGATGACGGCTCTGGCTGGTCATGGCTGGATGACGGCTCTGGCTGGTCATGGCTGGATGACGGCTCTGGCTGGTCATGGCTGGATGACGGCTCTGGCTGGTCATGGCTGGATGACGGCTCTGGCTGGTCATGGCTGGATGACGGCTCTGGCTGGTCATGGCTCGCTGACGGCTCTGGCTGATCCTGTCTGGCGGAAGGCTCTGGCTGATCCTGTCTGGCGGAAGGCTCTGGCTGATCCTGTCTGGCGGAAGGCTCTGGCTGATCCTGTCTGGCGGAAGGCTCTGGCTGATCCTGTCTGGCGGAAGGCTCTGGCTGATCCTGTCTGGCGGAAGGCTCTGGCTGATCCTGTCTGGCAGAAGGCTCTGGCTGATCCTGTCTGGCGGAAGGCTTTGGCTGCTCCTGTCTGGCGGAAGGCTCTAGCGGCTCCTGTCTGGCAGATGGCTCTAGCGGCTCCTGTCTGGCAGACGGCTCTGAAGGCTCATGGCAGACGGGCGGCTTTGCAGGCTCATGGCAGACGGACGGCTTTGAAGGCTCAGTACCGACGGGCAGTTCATGCGGCGCTTGGCAGACGGACAGTTCAGACGGCGTTGGGCAGACGGGCAGTTCAGGCGCCGTTGGGCAAACGGGCAGTTCAGGCGCCGCTTGGCAGACGGGCAGTTCAGGCGCCGCTTGACAGACGGCAGACTCTGGCCGGCTGAGACGCACTGTAGGCCTGGTGCGTGGTACCGGAACTGGAGGTACCGGGCTAAGGACACGCACCATCAGGCTAGTGCGGGGAACAACAACAGGGCACACTGGACTCTCAAGGCGTACTATAGGCCTGGTGCGTGGTACCGGCACTGGTGTTACCGGGCTGAGGGCACGCACATCAGGGCGAGTACGGGGAGAAGGAACAGTGCGTACAGGGCTCTGGAGACGCACAGGAGGCTTGATGCGTGGTGCCGGGACTGGAGGCACTGGGCTGGAGACACGCACCACAGGGAGAGTGCGTGGAGGAGGAACAGGGCTCTGGAGACGCACTGGAAGCCTGGTGCGTGGTGTAGGCACAGGTGGTACTGGGCTGGAGCGGGGAGGTGGCGCCGGAAATACCGGACCGTGCAGGCGTACTGGCTCCCTTGAGCACTGAGCCTTCCCAACCTTACCTGGTTGTATGCTCCCCGTCGCCCGACCAGTGCGGGGAGGTGGAATAACCCGCACCGGGCTATGTAAGCGAACCGGGGACACCATGCGTAAGGCTGGTGCCATGTAAGCCGGCCCGAGGAGACGCACTGGTGGCCAGATGTGTAGAGCCGGCTTCATGGCACTTGGCTCAATGCTCAATCTGGCCCGGCCGATACGAGGAGCTGGTATGTACCGCACCGGGCTATGCACACGTACAGGAGACACCATGCGCTCTACTGCGTAACACGGTGTCTGCCCGTACTCTCGCTCTCCACGGTAAGTACAGGGAGTGGGCGCAGGTCTCCTACCTGACTTCGCCACTCTCCCTCTTAGCCCCCTCCCAAGAAATTTTTGGGGTTTACTCACAGGCTTCCTTGCTAGTCGAGTACCCTCATAACTCCGGTCCCTCTCTCCGGTTGCCTCTGCTCTCCTAATCGCCTCCAGCTGTTCCCATGGGAGAAGATCTCTTCCAGCTCGGATCTCCTCCCATGTGTAGCAACCCTTGCCGTCCAAAACATCCTCGCATGTCCACGAGTCCTGGTTTCTTTGCCGCTGTTGCTGGTTCCTCTCACGCTGCTTGCTCCATGGTTGGTGGGTGATTCTGTAACGGCTGTCCTCCTCCTCTTCGGAAGAAGAGGAGGAGTAGGGATTGGACCAAAGCGCAGCGTGGAATGTAGACATAATTAAGTTTATTAAAGTAAATACGAAAACCGAAAACACTTCAACAAACTACAAAATAACAAACGCACGTAGACTGACCTAAAACATGAGAACTTACATATAACACGAAGAACGCACGAACAGGTACAGACTACAACAAACGAACGAACAAACCGAAACAGTCCCGTGTGGTGCAACATACACAGACACGGAAGACAGTCACCCACAAACAAACAGTGTGAACAGCCTACCTTTATATGGTTCTCAATCAGAGGAAACGTCAAACACCTGTCCCTGATTGAGAACCATATAAGGCTAATTACCACTAACCTAAACATAGAAACACAAAACATAGAATGCCCACCCCAACTCACGCCCTGACCAACTAAACACATACAAAATTAACAGAAAACAGGTCAGGAACGTGACAGTGTGGAAATGTATGTAAAACAGAAAAGTCAGGTTTTTGACTGCATTGGACCTTTAGTGGAATCATGAGTGGGATGGGAGTGGACATATTTTATTCATCATTTAGCTCTTACACAGAGTCAATTAGCTATTGTTGGGCACATGTTTTAAACAATTGAATCAATTAGAAATCTAAAGATTCGGGTAGTTCAGCTTCACTTGATAGCCTGTAATCAGTTGTATAGTAAATAGTAAAGTAGTTAGAGCAGCTTGCTCTACTGAATAGAGATGCCTGTACTCTATAATCATACTTGAAGTGAGTCCAAGTTACACATTGTGAAGAGACTGAGCAAATGAAGGCAATGGAAGCATAACCTATGTTTTATTGTGGTATGGAAAATCCAAAGTTGGATTGTGGTCCGATTTTAATTATCAGTTTGTTGTCTTGAATCTTGTCAGATGTTCCTACAAATTGCTTGGTTTTGTTGCCAAAGTTTAAACACCAAGCACTATTGCATGTTCCAATTTGCTATTACTATTATATAAAGTATTCATGTACTATATTTCCATCTTCGTTTCCCACTGCTATTCTGTGGAGAGAGTGTGCATGCGTGCGTGGGAAAGGGACAGGTGCTTATACCCCCCCCCCCCCCCCCCCCACACTCTACCCATGGTTATCCCGGGTGAGCTGAAACAAATAGCGTTAGGTTCCGATGTCTTTAGTCACTCACACACCCTCCACCAGTTGTGTTTATCCATCATTAAACATCTGAAAGTTGTTAGCTGAGTAAAGCTATTCTATAATAAAGACAAAAATCATCTTTACTTGGATGTACCGTTATGGCTGAAGAAAACATCTCATGGGCTTTTATAATGGCCTTGTACTTGTGTAATATACGGTGCATTCGGGAAAGTATTCAGACCCCTTGACTTTTTCCACATTTTGTTAGGTTACAGCCTTATTCTAAAATGTATTAAATCATTTTTTCCCTCATCAATCTACACACAATACCCCATAATGACAAAACAAAAACAGGTTTTTAGAAATGTTTGCTAATTTATTACAAAAAATGAAATGGAAATATCACATTTACATAAGTATTCAGACCCTTTACTCAGTACTTTGTTGAAGCACCTTTGGCAGCGATTACAGACTCAAGCCTTCTTGGGTATGACGCTACAAGCTTGGCACACCAGTATTTGGGGAGTTTTTCCCATTCTTCTCTGCAGATCCTCTCAAGCTCTGTCAGGTTGGATGGGGAGCGTTGCTGCACAGCTATTTGCAAGTCTCTCCAGAGATGTTCGATCGGGAGCAGGTTTTCATCAAGGATCTCTCTGTACTTTGCTCCGGTCATCTTTGCCTCGATCCTGACTAGTCTCCCAGTCCCTGCCTCTGAAAAACATCCCCACAGCATGATGTTGCCACCACCATGCTTCACCGTTGGGATGGTGCCAGGTTTCCTCCTTATGTGACGCTTAGCATGTGGGCAATCCCTTCGACCTCGTGGCTTGGTTTTTGCTCTGACGTGCACTGTCAACTGTGGGACCTTATATAGACAAGTTTGTGCCTTTCCAAATCATGTCCAATCAATTTCATTTACCACAGGTGGACTCCAATCAAGTTGTAGAAACATCTCAAGGAGGATCAATGGAAACAGGATGCACCTGAGCTCAATTTCGAGTCTCAAATCAAAGGGACTGAATACTTATGTAAATAAAATATTTCTGTTTTTTTTAATTTTCTGCAAACCTGTTTTTGCTTTGTCATTATGGGGTATTGTGTGTAGATTGCTGAGGATTTTATATTTATTGAATCCATGTTAGAATAAGGCTGTAACATAACACAAGTCAAAGGGTCTGAATACTTTCCGAAGGCACTGTAGTTGGTATTGTGATTACTACTGGCTAAGGCCACCGCTGTTGTAGATTTGTTGTAATGGCTTTCTCTCTTCCGGTGCTCCTCTCCATTCACCTGTCTCTCCACTCTTTCCTGTCACCAATGTTCTGTGAGCCCAGGCACGCCAGGCATGTGGGACTGTTTTTACTGGTCAGGGTCAGTTTGTGCTGACTGGGAGTTTGGGCCGAAAAGCTGCATTGTTGGGCCACTGACTGCCGGATGAACCGGAGGGAGCTAACCATTGTGGACATCATCAATGACCATTTTAGATGTTGTCAAAAAAAACTTCAGTCTTCCACAGCTGAGTCGGTGTGTAGTAAGATGGTTGTTGTTGGTTGGTTGATGGAAAGTAACTGTTTGCGTGCACGTTACTTTATGTGTATTTGTGTGGTTGTTTCCATTGTTGTTGTATACCTGTAGGCTACAATAGGTTTGAGTTAGCACGGTTAAACTGTGAACCCCATAGTTCTTGGATGAGACCGGGCAGGGAGGGTCAGTAAGAGGGTCCCCCAGGCATGGTAGGGTGTGTCCAGACAGGCCTCATAGACTAGATGTAACATCGTGTAAATCCGGGACACGTTTGATGTGTTTACATAAGACAGAAAGTTACTTAAGGCAAAAACAAAAGTAGTGTAGTTGGCCGGGGTGGATGGGTTTTTGTATAACACAAAACTCTAGCAATCGAAAGGTTGGACAAAGTTAGTATTTTAGCTAATTAGCAACTTTGCAACTACTTACTACTTTTTAGCAACTTTTCAACTGCTTAGCATGTTAGCTAACCCTTCCCCTAACCTTAACCCTTTAACCTAACTCCTAATCCTAACCTTAACCCCTAACCACTAGCCTAGCTAATGTTAGCCACCTAGTTAACGTTAGCCACCTAGCTAACTTTAGCCAAAACAAATTGGAATTCGTAACATAATCATATGTTTTGCAAATTCGGAACATATTGTATAAATTGCAATTCGTAACATATCATAGTGTGCGGGTTTCAAATTTTTTCTCATCGTAACATATCATATGAAATGGATGATGGACATCCACAAATTAATACATACCATACGAAACGTAACATATTATACTAATTGTAGTGTCACAAATGTCATTTATTATGTTACGTCTTTGCCTGAGTCCACGTTGGTGTGTCAGTGCAGAGACCTTCTTTACTGGGGTGGTTTGGTGCTGTCTGAATAATACACCTCTGTGGGGATGGAGATTGCCTGGCTACCCAGACTCCTTGCTCCGGCCAAACGCTACGCCCCGCCCACAGACGTTAGTTTCTTCTCCGCAATGAGTCTGAATCTGAGTACCTCCCTGACCCTTCACCGAACGCAAACACATTAGGGGTCGTCGGATTGGTCCAGAAATCAATGGGTTGGGCCAGAGCCAGAACACACGTGGGTAAAGCGGCGGTTGGAACATTCGCAATTGGCTTTGATACTCTGATTGGTTAGAGACGATCCAATCGCTGATGACTATGTTTTGTACAACACCCCTCGTGCCCTTCATCACCAGAAGCGACTTCAATGATGGCAGTCTCAGACTAAAGTATGTGGCAACCAACAGAGCAGCGGAAAGAATTTAGTGTGAGTCAGGGAGACACTCCTCTCATCTCCAGAGCTGTAAGGATGTCTGTCCGAGCTGCCCAGGCCATTAATTAATGATACTGGACTGCTACACACTACAGGCCATTCACCCACCAGTGTCAGAGCACTTCTAAGACCTGACATGTAAGTTAGTCATGACTTTGTAACAACACAAGACAATCTAAAGCAACATCTACGGATTAACTGGTTAAGCAACATTGTCAACAATAATATGAAACAACAGTGATTTTGGTCACTCAGGCTTCTGAGTGGCGCAGCAGTCTAAGGCCCTGCATCTCAGTGCTAGAGGTATCACTACAGACTCTGGTTCAATTCCAGGCTGTATCACAACCGGCCGTGATTGGGAGTCCCATAGGGCGGTGCACAGTTAGCCCAGCGTCGTTATGACGTTTGGACGTCATTGTAAATAAGAATTTGTTCTTAATTGACTTGCCTAGTTAAATAAAGGTAAAATAATACTAAATAAAATATCAGATGAAAGGCCTGGGTCAAACATAGAATTGAACCCTGAACGGAACTCCAAGAGCCTGGTCAGACCAAGTTTCTGTAGTGTATCTACACTCTTAGAAAAAAAGGTTCTATCTAAATGCTTTGAATGACCTTTTTGGTTCCATTTAGAACCCTTTTGGTTCCAGGTAGAACCCTTTTGGGTTCAATACAGAACCCTCTCCACAGAGGGTTCTACATGGAACCCAAAAGGGTTCTACCTGGAACGCAAAAGGTTTCCACTTGGAACCAAAAAGGGTTAGAAGAACTGTTACTATTCACCTCATGGACTGGCCACCCTTCAGAGCCTGGTTCATCTCTCACCGTCTTCCTAGGTTCCTGCCTTCCAGTGAGTTTTTCCTAGCCACTATGTTTCTGCCTCTGCATTGCTTGCTCTTTGGGGTTTTAGGCTAGGTTTCTGTAAACCACTTTGTGACAACTGCTAATGTAAAAAGAGCTTAATAAAATACATTTGATACATGTCAATATTCCAGATTGGAAAACCCCCAGCAACCAACACTGGGGATAACGTTACTCTAATGACTAGTTATTTCCAGAAACCTTTCAGTTGCCTTAACATTCCCCAAATACTCCTCCAGTCCAAACCTCTTGGCTCCTCTCCCTTTCTGTTTGGTTTTACCACTACCCAGTAGGTGGTTGTCTGGAAATAACTCACAGTATTTAACTGGTCTAACTGGCCCGTACCCCTGGCGTGGTGGTCCTTGGGACTGGGTCCCAGAGTAGTAGTCTGTAAAAACGCCTGCTCATTAAGATGGGCAGAGATGGCCCGGTTTCAGTGTTTTAGGCCATTACCACAGCCAAGCCTTGATGTGCTACATTGACTTTACTCCTGGGCCATGACTGGAAGACCCATACCAGGAATGTTTACAAAAGTAATGCTTTTAAATTGATGGTAATTTATGCTGTATATATTTTGTGTTTTTGCAATTCCTGATCTTGTTTTTCTTCCAATGGGTTGGCAGTTGGCTCCAAGCCCTTCGAGTGATGACGAATAGGCTATACACCTGTAGATGATGTGATTACTTACCTGCCTGCTTCCTTGTGACTACTAAAAGTACAAAGCAACATTTGAAAAGTTTGGGTTAAGGGAAGGATCAGAGGAAAGCTTCTGTTGTCAACCTTGCATCTATCTCCTGTGCTAATTTATTGGGGTATTTGTGATTTTGGAGAAGAGGTTGGAGGGGAGGAGACTTTCTCACAGTTGGTGTTGGATCAGCACTCTTCTGCAACAAATCTCAGACGAACTTTAGAGTCATTGACATCTCCATGGTAACAGTGTTTGGAGTGGCGGCTGGCTGGGTAGAGGTGTTGACAGAGACCTAGTGTCAGGGACTAGGAGGGCTGTTGATAGGCATTGTGTTGATGTGTTCTGCTGTTTGCTGAGTAAAGCCTCCTTTTGCTCCTGTAAACACAGTCATCCCTCACAACACCATGAGAAACCATGTCACACAAGACAGACTTCTTCTCTCCTCCATTCAGCCCCAAGTCTGTCTTCTCCTGTCTCCAGAAGCTTGCAAAATCATCTTTGACCATTTACAGTTGCCTGGTCAGAACAAGACTTCTACTGAAGGGTTCATGGTTTAGCCGTTTTCCATGAATAATCGGCCTACGGTTTACCTGCCAGATTCACAGAAGGCTCTTCAAGGAGGGATTTTCTTTTTATGTGTCAGAGTGTTTGCATACAGCCACACACACACATTCACACACACAATGCATGGGTCTGTGACTAACCTTGTATTTACCCTGGAGTCAAACAGCTCAGTCAACACAGTGGTGTAGCCCAGGTCAGCATGCAAGGCACCATGCCTCTCAGTCTGAATGTAGTGGCTTGTTTTCCTCTCTCACAGTGGAAACTCTGGATATTCCTTTGTCTCTTAATCACCTGGTCAATGTTGCAGTAAAAAGGGTCCCCCATGACCCAGGCCCAGCAGACTGACCGGGGAGGGAGGATCAGCTTGCAGGATGGAAAAAGGCTCAGTGGTGGGCACCACAGTGTCCAGCCTGCCTCAGCCCAAACAGCCTTTCCTTTCCTGTGCTGAACCGGTGCTTGGCTGCTGGTGTGTGTGTGTGTGTGTGTGTGTGTGTGTGTGTGTGTGTGTGTGTGTGTGTGTGTGTGTGTGTGTGTGTGTGTGTGTGTGTGTGTGTGTGTGTGTGTGTGTGTGTGTGTGTGTGTGTGTGTGTGTGTGTGTGTGTGTGTGTGTGTGTGTATGATGGTTAGAGCGGGTATAGGTTGGGTGAGACAGACAGATACAAAACAGTGACCACCACACTGTCTGTCAATATATCCCACAGGTGGTTAATTACACCCTGTCTCTACCAGCAGGTCTTATAGTCTTTGTGTGTAAGTGTGTGTGTGTGTGTTATGGATGTGACAGTGGGTGATGGAGAGGGTCGTGGTATTGCAGCTGTTCTGGTTGTCCTGATGTTTGCACGTGCTAACCTCTGTGTAACCCAGGACCTGACTGGGGCCCTGTGTCTCCCAGGGGAGGGCCCCTAAGGACGGTCATTAGTAGAGTGGATGTGGGCCTGACGCCTAAAGGAGAAGGCCAGTGGAAATGAAGGATAATCTCTGCCATTGTCTGGGTTAATGAGTGCTGGGAGCTGCTGCTCAAGAATGCCCATGGTCCATCCATCCATGCTTTTATTTAATGGATCCCAGACTAAGGGCTGGGAAAATCCACTAAGAAGAGGTATGATTAACCTACAGGAGAGCCTAGAGAATGAGAGATGGAGGAAGAATGGGCAATCTGAAGATGGTTGTGATCAGTGGCGATGCTCAGCAGTATCAACGTTCACCAGAGTAGCGGTAGTCACTAGGAGTGACAGGAGATGCTCTTAAGTCTTTGCTCTACAAATCTCCTTTCAGGAGGAGGGCCATTGGAACATTGGAGGACGTAGGAGTGAGCTACTCCGCACGCACACACACACACTGCCGCTACTTCAATCAAATCATGTCCCTGGGAGCTCGTTCAGGAGACTTGTAAGATCAAAGCAGCAGAATACTTTTAACTCTACAGATTAGTTTAAAAAGTATCAGGATGCAAATTACCTGCAATTAGGCCTAATTAAAAACATAACTATTATGCAAATCATGACTGTTGGGGAAATGAACAATGGGACAATTATATTCAGCAAACAGAAAAACAACGGAAAACCTCATTTTACGAATTAAACTTCATTGCCAGTAACAGAATAAAATTGCGGCATTGACTGGTGTTCACAGTATGCGTGCACACAGACTAGAGGTCGACCGATTATGATTTTTCAACGCCGATACCAATACCGATTATTGGAGGACCAAAAAAGCCGATACCGATTAATCGGACAATTTTTTTGTTGTTGTTGTAATAGTGACAATTACAACAATACTAAATTAACACTTATTTTAACTTAATATAATACATCAATAAAATCAATTTAGCCTCAAATAAATAATGAAACATGTTCAATTTGGTTTAAATAATCTAAAAACAAAGTGTTGGAGAAGAAAGCAAAAGTGCAATATGTGCTATGTAAGAAAGCTAACGTTTAAGTTCCTTACTCAGAACATGAGAACATATGAAAGCTGGTGGTTCCTTTTAACACGAGTCTTCAATATTCCCAGGTAAGAAGTTTTAGGTTGTAGTTATTATAGGAATTATAGGACTATTTCTCTCTATACAATTTGTATTTCATTAACCTTTGACTATTGGATGTTCTTATAGGCACTTTAGTATTGCCAGTGTAACAGTAGCATCCGTCCCTCTCCTCGCTCCTACCTGGGCTCGAACCAGGAACACAACGACAACAGCCACCCTCGAAGCAGCGTTACCCATGCAGAGCAAGGGGAACAACCACTCCAAGTGTAACGGCTGTCAATGTCGTTCTCCTCCTCAGACGAGGAGGAGCATGGATCGGACCAAGATGCGGAGGGATAAGTGTTCATTATTTAATGACAAAACAACAAATCACTTCAACATACAAAACAACAAACGTGACAAACCCGAAACAGTCCTGTGTGGCCCAAACGCTGACACAGGAACAAACACCCACAAAACACAAGTGAAACCCAGGCTGCCTTAGTATGATTCTCAATCAGGGACAACGATAGACACCTGTCTCTGATTGAGAATCATACCAGGCCGAACACAAAATCCCAACATAGAAATAGAAAACATAGACTGCCCACCCAAAACTCACGCCCTGACCAATAAACACATACAAAACAAGAGAAAACAGGTCAGGAACGTGACATAACCCCCCCCTTAAGGTGCGAACTCCGGGCGCACCAGCACAAAGTCTAGGGGAGGGTCTGGGTGGGCATCTGACCACGGTGGTGGCTCAGGCTCTGGGCGAGGTCCCCACCCCACCATAGTCACTCCCCGCTTCCGTATCCCCCTCCCAATGACCACCCTCCAACTAAACCCACCTAAATGAAGGGGCAGCATCGGGATAAGGGGCAGCACCGGGATAAGGGGCAGCAGCTCCGGGATAAGGGGCAGCAGCTCCGGGCTGAGGGACGGCAGCTCCGGGCTGAGGGACGGCAGCTCCGGGCTGAGGGACTCTGGCAGGTCCTGGCTGAGGGACTCTGGCAGGTCCTGGCTGAGGGACTCTGGCAGGTCCTGGCTGAGGGACTCTGGCAGGTCCTGGCTGAGGGACTCTGGCAGGTCCTGGCTGGACGGCTCTGGCAGGTCCTGGCTGGCGGCTGGCTCTGGCGGATCCTGGCTGGCGGAAGGCTCTGGCGGATCCTGGCTGGCGGAAGGCTCTGGCGGATCCTGGCTGGCGGAAGGCTCTGGTGGATCCTGGCTGGCGGAAGGCTCTGGCGGATCCTGGCTGGCTGGCTCCGGCAGCTCCTGACTGGCTGGCAGCTCCTGGCTGGACGGCTCTGGCTGGTCCTGGCTGGACGGCTCTGGCTGGTCCTGGCTGGACGGCTCTGGCTGGTCCTGGCTGGACGGCTCTGGCTGGTCCTGGCTGGACGGCTCTGGCTGGTCCTGGCTGGACGGCTCTGGCTGGTCCTGGCTGGGCGGCACTGGCTGGTCCTGGCTGGACGGCTCTGAAGGCTCGGGACAGACGGGCAGCGCTGGGCAGGCAGACAGTTCAGACCACGCTGGGCAGGCAAGCAGCGCAGGCGGCGTTGGGCAGACGGCCGACTCTGACCTGCTGAGGCGCACAGTAGGCCTGGTGCGTGGTGCCGGAACTGGAGGCACTGGGCTGGAGACACGCACCACAGGGAGAGTGCGTGGAGGAGGAACAGGGCTCTGGAAACGCACTGGAAGCCTGGTGCGTGGTGTCGGCACTGATGGTACTGGGCTGGGGTGGGAAGGTGGCGCCGGATATACCGGACCGTGAAGGAGGACACGCGCTCTTGAGCACCGAGCCTCCCCAACCCTACCAGGTTGAATGGTCCCCGTAGCCCTGCCAGTGCGACGAGGTGGAATAGCCCGCACTGGGCTATGCAGGCGAACCGGGGACACCACCTGTAAGGCTGGTGCCATGTACGCCGGCCCGAGGAGACGTACTGGAGGCCAGATACGTTGGGCCGGCTTCATGGCATCCGGCTCGATGCCCAACCTAGCCCTACCAGTGCGGCAAGGTGGAATAGCCCGCACTGGGCTAAGCACGCGTACTGGGGACACCGTGCGCTTTACCGCATAACACGGTGTCTGACCAGTACGACGCCCTCTCACTCCACGGTAAGCCCGGGGAGTTGGCTCAGGTATCCAACCCGGCTTCGCCACACTCCCCTTTAGCCCCCCCCCAAGAAATTTTTGGGTGAGCCTCTCGGGCTTCCAGCCGCTCTGCCTTGCTTTTGCCTCATAAAACCTCCTCTCCGCTTTCGCTGCCTCCAGCTCCGCTTTGGGACGGCGATATTCCCCTGGCTGAGTCCAGGGTCCTTTGCCGTCCAGGATCTCCTCCCATGTCCATTCCTCTTCTCTCCATTGCTTTTGTTCTTGCCGTCCTTCTCCAATCCGCTTGGTCCTGGTTTGGTGGGTGTTTCTGTAGCTGTGGATTTCGGGAGTGGTGTATTGTATTGTATACTGGGTTTGTCTCCCGTATTAGTAGACAGGTGTTTATGACACCCAGTAAGTCCGTGTTGGACATTTTGGTTTGCCGGTTGGGAATTAAAAATCACCGCATTGAAGCTCTGCTGTTCCTGCGTCTGATTTCACACCCCCCGACACCCAGGTCGTTACACCAAGTCTCAGAGCGAGTGACGTTTGAAACGCTATTAGCGCGCACCCCGCTAACTAGCTAGCCATTTCACATCGGTTACACCAGCCTAATCTCAGGAGTTGATAGGCTTGAAGTCATAAACAGCGCAATGCTTGAAGCACAACGAAGAGCTGCTGGCAAAACGCACTAAAGTGCTGTTTGAATGAATGCTTACGAGCCTGCTGCTGCCTACCACCGCTCAGTCAGACTGCTCTATCAAATCATAGACTTAGTTATAACATAATAACACACAGAAATACGACATTAATATGGTCGAATCCGGAAACTATCATCTCGAAAACAAGACGTTTATTCTTTCAGTGAAATACGGAACCGTTCCATATTTTATCTATCCATAAGTCTAAATATTCCTATTACATTGCACATCCTTCAATGTTATGTCATAATTACGTCAAATTCTGGCAAATTAGGCGGCCCAAACTGTTGCATATACACTGACTCTGCGTGCAATGAACGCAAGAGAAGTGACACAATTTCACCTGGTTAATATTGCCTGCTAACCTGGATTTCTTTTAGCAAAATATGCAGGTTTAAAAATATATACTTGTGTATTGATTTTAAGAAAGGCATTGATGTTTATGGTTAAGTACATATTGGAGCAATGACAGTCATTGATTGATTGTTTTTTATAAGATAAGTTTAATGCTAGCTAGCAACTTACCTTGGCTTACTGCATTCGCGTAACAGGCAGGCTCCTCGTGGAGTGCAATGTAATCAGGTGGTTAGAGCGTTGGACTAGTTAACTGTAAGGTTGCAAGATTGAATCCCCCGAGCTGACAAGGTAAAAATCTGTCGTTCTGCCCCTGAACGAGGCAGTTAACCCACCGTTCCTAGGCCGTCATTGAAAATAAGAATGTGTTCTTAACTGACTTGCCTAGTTAAATAAAGATAAAATAAAGGTGTAAAAAAAAATATACCAATTTCCGATTGTTATGAAACCTTGAAATCGGCCCTAATTAATCGGCCATTCCGATTAATTGGTCGAACTCTAACACAGACAGACTTATAGTTGTGTGTGTGTTGGAGGGTGTTGGTGTGATGTGGGGGGTCTTTAAAGAGCAGAGCAAAGAGGAGGTAACTTTAGCTGTTTGGAACAGATGAGCTGGCTGTGTCCAGTCAGTCAGCCAATGGGTTTGTGGTGATAGGATCACTGGCACCAGCAGCTCTCAGACCACTGGAAACCTGCCAGGATCTCTCTCTCTCTCTCTCTCTCTCTCTCTCTCTCTCTCTCTCTATAGAACAGACACCATGAGGACATTCACCCTTACCCGTCACTCCCTTTATATACCTAACCACCCCCACCCTTTTCTCTTTAGTGTCTGCTATTTGTATTTGTATGTATTATGGATCCCCATTAGGTGCTGCCAAGACAGCAGCTACTCTTCCTGGGGTCCAGCAACATTAACTTCTACTTGCACACAATCCCGGATCCGGGAGCACCCCCATCAGTAAAAAAGCTGACTAGCATAGCCTAGCATAGCGTCACAAGTAAATACTAGCATCTAAATATCATTAAATCACAAGTCCAAGACACCAGATGAAAGATACACATCTTGTGAATCCAGCCATCATTTCTGATTTTTAAAATGTTTTACAGGGAAGACACAATATGTATTTCTATTAGCTAACCACGATAGCAAAAGACACAACTTTTTTTTCCCGCCATTTTTTTCCTGCATAGGTAGCTATCCCAATTTCGACCAAATAAAGATATAAATAGCCACTAACCAAGAAACAACTTCATCAGATGACAGTCTGATAACATATTTATTGTATAGCATATGTTTTGTTAGAAAAATGTGCATATTTCAGGTATAAATCATAGTTTTACATTGCAGCCACCATCACAACTCTCACCAAAGCAACTAGAATAACTACAGAGACCAACGTGAATTACCTAAATACTCATCATAAAACATTTATGAAAAATACACAGCGTACAGCAAATGAAAGACAAAGATCTTGTGAATCCAGACAATATTTAAGATTTTTTAAGTGTTTTACAGCGAAAACACAATATAGCATTATATTAGCTTACTACAATAGCCAACCACACAACAGCATTGATTCAAGCCAGCAATAGCGATAACGAATAAACCAGCAAAAGATATTAATTTTTTCACTAACCTTCTCAAACTTCTTCAGATGACAGTCCTATAACATCATATTACACAATACATATAGAGTTTGTTCGGAAATGTGCATATTTAGCGGCACAAATCGTGGTTATACAATGAGAATAGTAGCCAAGCTGCCAACAAAATGTCGGGAGAAATCTTGGGAGAGGCACCTAATCTAATCATTAACTAATCATAAACTTGACAAAAAAATACAGGTTGGACAGCAAATGAAAGATACATTAGTTCTTAATGCAACCGCTGTGTTAGATTTTTAAAATTAACGTTACTACAACATACAGCGTGCGTTAAAGCGAGACCGCACCGGAATATGAGTTTTACATTTTTCAACAGAACAACGAATTAACATCATAAATAGTTCTTACTTTTTGATGAGCTTTCATCAGAATCTTGGGCAAGTTGTCCTTTGTCCAGAAGAATCGTTGCTCGGTTGTAGATTGTCGCCTTCAACTTTGGAATTAGCAGTAAACATTAGCCATGTGGCGAAGACGTGCCCAACTCACTATAACGCAGCACAAAGAAAATTCCGAAAATCGCAATATACTGATATAAAATGATATAACTCGGTTTAAAATATCTACATTATGACGTTTTTAACACCTATATCGAATAAAATCAGAGCCGGATATATCTAAGGCCTATAACGGGAGCTTTCCAGAACGCCATCCTGAGGTCTGTCTTGCGCCATGGCGAATGTTGAAAAGAGTGCACCCCCGGTTCCAAGAGCCCTTATATGGCCTCAGATCTGCCTAGCAACTCCATTCCAATTCTCACTATTTGCTGACATCTAGGGGAAGGCGTATGCAGTGCATGTCGACCAATAGAAGACATGCAAATTAATAAACTGACCCTAGAACAGCCTGCCTGATTTCAGATTTCTCACTTCCTCACAGGAAGTTTGCTCCAACTTGAGTTCTGTTTTACTCACAGATATAATTCAAACGGTTTTTAGAAACTAGAGAGTGTTTTCTATCCAATAGTAATAATAATATGCATATTGTACGAGCAAGAATTGAGTACGAGGCAGTTTAATTTGGGAACGAAATTTTTACAAAGTGAAAACAGCACCCCCTATTGAGAAAAGGTTTTAAGGCAGTTGTATACCATTTTAAAAACATTACAATACATTTCACAACAGATTAAGTGTGTGCCCTCAGGCCACTACTCTACTACCACATATCTACAACACAAAATCCATGTGTACATGTGTTTAGAGTGCATATGTTATCATGTGCCTGTGTGTGTGTGTCTCTTCACAGTCCCGCTGTTCCATAAGGTGTTTTTTTCTCCGTTTTTTTAATTAGATTTTACTGCTTGCCTCAGTTACTTGATATGGAATAGAGTTACATGTAGTCATGGCTCTATGTAGTACTGTGCGCCTCCCGTAGTCTGTTCTGGACTTGGGGACTGTGAAGAGACCTCTGGTGGCATGTCTTGTGGGGTGTGCATGGGTGTCAGAGCTGGGTGCTAGTAGTTTAAATGGACAGCTCGCTGCATTCAACATGTCAACCCTTCTGACAAATACAAGTAGTGATGAAGTCGATCTCTCCTCTACTTTGAGCCAGGAGATTGGCATGTACATTTGAGGGCCAGCCGTGCTGCTGGGCCAATTGTAATTTTCTTAAGTCCCTCTTTGTGGCAGCTGACCACACAACTGGACAGTAGTCCAGGTGCGACAAAACAATGGCCTGTAGGACCTGCCTTGTTGATAGCATTGTTAAGAAGGCTGAAGATCGCTTTATTTTGGACAGACCTCTCCCATCTTAGTTACTGTTGCATCAATATGTTTGGGCAATGACAGTTTACAATCCAGGTTTACTCCAAGCAATTTAGTCACCTCAACTTTCTCAATTTCCACATTATGCCTTACAATATTTAGTTGAGATTTAGGGTTTAGCGAATGCTTTTAGTTTTTGAAATGTTTAGTACTAACTTATTAGTTAGTGATTTTACTTGCTGTGGTAGCTGACGTGTATAGTGTGGAGTCATCAGCATACATAGACACACAGGCTTTACTCAGAGCCAGAGGCAGGTCATTAGTAAAAATTGAAAAAAGTAATGGGCCTAGACAGCTGCCCTGGGGAGTTCCTGATTTTACCTGGAGTATGTTGGAGAGGTTTCCATTAAAGAACACGCTCTGTGTTCTGTTAAACAGGTAACTCTCGATCCACAATATAGCAGGGGATGTAGGGGATGCCACAACACATACATTTTTTCCAGCAGCTGATTATGATCAATAATGTAAAAAGCTGCACTGAAGTCGAACAAAAAAGCTCCCACAATCTTTTTATTATCAATTTCTCTCAGCCAATCATGTCATTTGTGTAAGTGTCGTACATGTTGAATGCCCTTCCATGTAAGTGTGCTGAAAATCTGTTGTTAATTTGTTTACTGTGAAATAGCATTAATTCTGGTCAAACATAATTTTTTCCAAAAGTTTACTTAGGATTGGTAACAAGCTGATTGGTCGACTGTTTGAGCCAGTAAAGGGTGCTTTGCTGTTCTTGGGTAGAGGAATGACTTTTGCTCACACTTTCCTGTAGGCTTAGATTGAATAGATGACAAATAGGAGTGGCAATATAGTCCGCTATCATCCTCAGTCATTTTACATCCAAGTTGTCAGACCCAGGTGGCTTGTCATTGTTGATTGACTATAATCATTTTCCCACCGCTTCCACACTCACTTTACAGAATTCAAAATTACTGTGCTTGTCTTTCATAATTTGGTCAGTTATGCATGTGTAGATTCAGACGTTTGTTAATCTTGCCAATTCAAAAATCATTAAAGTAGTTGGCAATATCAGTGGGTTTTGTGATGAATGAGCCATCTGATACAATGAATGATGGAGCCGAGTTTGCCTTTTTGCCCAAAATGTCATTGAAGGTGCTCCAAAGCTTTTTACTATCATTATTTATGTATCTTTTATGTCTTTGTTTCATAGTATAGTTTCTGCTTCTTTTTGTTCAGTTCAGTCACATGATTTCTAAATTTACAGTACGTTTGCCAATCGGCTGTGCAGTCAGACTTATTTGCCATTCCTTTTGCCTCATCCCGCTCAACCATACCGTTTTAAAATCCTCATCAATCCACGGGGATTTAACAGTTTTTACAGTCACTTACTTAATGGGTGCGTGCTTATTAGTAACTGGAATAAGCAATTTCATAAATGTGTCAAGTGCAGCGTCTGGTTGCTGCTCATTACACACCACCGTCCAGCAAATATATTTGACATTTTCAACATAGGAATCAAGACAAAACTTGACCACTTATACACGATATTAGGCTTATAAATGCTATTTATATATTCATATCCACATATCCTCCTGTTAGTGTCTCCTCTCCAAACTCAGCAGCAGCAAACAACCTGTGGGAATGTGTGCACGGTGGAGAGTATGTCGAGGCCATACGCATCTATCTCTGTGTGTTTTGTTGAGTAAAGACCCTGTAGAGGTAAGCAGAGTAACAGAAGTAAGAGAGGGGGGGGGGGAGAAGGAGAGAGGGGGGTGGGGGGCAGAGAGAGAGAGAGATTGACAGCGTTTATAAGCCTGTTTTCTGTCCACCTCTTTGAGGAGAAAGCCTCTTTCAGGTCTCCCACCTCATCCTCAGACCCCAGGGTCACAATGGAGTGTTGAGTTAACTGAACACACAGGGAGACCATCACAGAGTAGAAGAAAAGACCCATTATAGTTGTCAGGGCTCCTAGTTATGTGCACACACACACCGCTGCCTGGTCCTGACAGAGTGTGTAGACACACGGCTGGCGTCAAGGCTGCCGGGTGCTGGGTCCTGACTAAGTAAACACACAGGCAGTGTTCTGGGGGCGTAAGTGGCTGTGGTGACCAAATGCCACGGCTCTCACAGATGGTACGCCGTCTATTTACCCTCTCAGCGCTGCCACAAACACACAGAGGGCAAGAGAGAGAGGGACCAACTAACAAAAGGGACAATATTGTTTTTCACCCCCCTGCTTCCACCATTTAAATGAATGCTTTCCTCGCCTCCCATACCATCTCCTCCTCATCCTTCCCCTCCTCTCTACTGTTTCTCTTTCATTGTTCTTCTTTTCTGTTTTCAGTGCCCCCCTGTGGGTCATGTCTTTTATTTCTACCCCCTCTAAGCGTCCTCAGAACAGAACTGAACTGAGCGGAGTGGTTGGTTGGTAGAACATCCACAGTGTAGCTGGTCCTCTGGGCCTTACCACGGTCTGCTTTGTAGAACACTCAGTGTCTCGGGAACTGTGCTGTTATTCCACAGGGATATGAACATGTCTCAGCTCTCCGGAGCACTAGGGAATAATGTCGGAGCCGTAGGGCTAACGCTAGGCTAATTAGAAATTTTTCCCAAATGACTATTACTGGAGAATAAAGTGGCCCAGTGCTGACTCTACGTATCATGTTTGTGAGCCGGTGTGTCAGTCACATACATACAAGTGTGTTAGCATGTGTGTTTCTGTTACCATTTACCAGGGTGTGTACATTCTGAGTGTATGGATATTTAAGAGGGGCTGAAGTAGAACATGTGAATCAGATTGTTGTCTAGAGTGTAGCGTAGCTGATTATAGAGCACGTTAAAGATCTGATAGAGACTTGTGAGCATGGCTTCAGGGTGGAACCTTTAACGTGTGTGTGTGTGTGTGTGTGTGTGTGTGTGTGTGTGTGTGTGTGTGTGTGTGTGTGTGTGTGTGTGTGTGTGTGTGTGTGTGTGTGTGTGTGTGTGTGTGTGTGTGTGTGATAGATGTCTCCAGAAGAGTGATGAGCTAGGGGGCTCATCCTTGGTATTAGAAGTACATAGTAAGAGGGTGCCATATTTCTCCAGCCAGGAATGACTAAATGTTTTGGCAGATTTAGCGCTGGCTCTCAAATCTCTGGTTCTCTTTCAGTGAAGAAAGGAAAGTGAGCCTCTGGAACAGGCTAGGACGGCAGAAAGACGACACATGGGTGTGCTGCTATAAAAAACACATTTTCTCTGTGATTCAAAGTTTGAAACATTGCTTGCTACTTTTTTCCACTTACCTCCAGCAGAGAGAGAGAGCAGAGGAGAGAGAGAGAGAGAGAGAGAGAGAGAGAGCAGAGGAGAGAAAGAGCAGAGAGAGAGAGCAGAGGAGAGAAAGAGAAAGCTGATGCAGGTGGGATTGAACCTGCAGATTTTTGGCAATCCACCACTTGATACATCCCCTTGTCTCTGTGTCTCTCTCTCTCTCTCTCTCTCCCTCCCTCCCTCTCTCCCTCTCCCCTTAATACACAAACAGACACAGCAGCAGAGGTTGCTTGGGGACATAGTGCTTCCCATCCAAGTCATGTACAGGATCCGTCAGGGTTAATTCATTCTCCATGCATCCAGAAAAGGTCACAACCTGACTGATGCATTCTGCCCTGCCTCGTGTATACGCACACAGCCTGAAAACACACATATCCACTTGCACGAACACACTGAATGGCAAAGACAGGTGTTCTTGTCCATTTATCTGACATCACAAGAAGAAAGGAAGCATAGTTTTGGCTCCCATTTCAGAGAGACTTTCCCTTTTAACCCATTGAGAGAGACAGGGCAAACAGGGGGGAGGAGGGAGAGAAAGAGAGAAGGAGAGAGAGAGGAGGGGGGGCATTGAAGATCAGTCCTCAACTCTGTATGAGGCTCAACTGAGGGTAATGGGCTTGTTTCATTTGGTTTCTGCATCACATCAGTCAGTTTAGACAGCAGCACCCTACAGTGATCAGACACAGATCCCTCTCAAAGCCAAGGCTGCCGAGTCAGACGCCTCAGGGGGCATTCTGGAACACAGAGAGCGAGACCAAACAGCCAGACAGATTGTAGAGGTTCCGTGTCTCATCACACACTACCTGCACAGAGTGTACATCTTATACACTGTAAGAGGTAGACTTATTAACATGAATTGAAGTGATAGACTGAGCATTGAGCCATCAGGCCAGACAGCTGCAGTGAGAGGGTGAGATGTTTAGTTCTAGTATCCCTCTTGTCTGCCTCCTCCTCCTCCTCCACAAAGAGGGACAGCCCACACAGTACGTTGTTGGGGAAACCAGGGGGGTGGTTAGCGAGAGAGGACCAAACGGCTGTTGATTTGATCCCCTCTCAGATCTGAACCACAGCCGGTGTGCCCTGGAGCACAACACTCAAGACGACCCACCACGTCAGTAGCACAGCCCTGCATTCAGACAGACAGCATTAGCCCCTTGGCTCTGGGTGGCAGAGAAGCCTCTGTGTTGATTCCTGTGTGAGGTGCTGGATGGGGAAGACAGGGTGCAGAATGCCAGGAGAAGTACTGCTGGGAGGGAGCGGGCCCTGGCCTGGCCTGGCTGGGACACACTCAGATACACTGGTTCTGTTGGCTTTGGGCAGGACAGTGGATAGTATGCTGGGCAGAGTTTAGAAATGGGTCATTATTACTGGGAGATGGAAGCCTCTGAGGAGAAGGACGGTGTGTCTGTAGGGACTGGATATGAGTAACAACTTGATGTAAACACACACAACCAAAGGAGCGTTATTTATTTATTTT
Source organism: Salvelinus namaycush (assembly GCF_016432855.1). NCBI lineage: Eukaryota > Metazoa > Chordata > Actinopteri > Salmoniformes > Salmonidae > Salvelinus > Salvelinus namaycush. The sequence goes on along the minus strand of NC_052320.1, from coordinate 26,731,883 downwards.
ATTTAACTAGGCAAGTCAGTTAAGAAAAATGTGTTATTTACAATGACGGCCTACCCCGGGCCAAACCCTAACCCGGACGACGCTGGGCCAATTGTGCGCCGGCCTATGGGACTCCCAATCACAGCCGGTTGTGATACATCCTGGAATCGAACCAGGGTCCGTAGGGACACCTCTAGCACTGAGATGCAGTGTCTTAGACCGCTGCGCCACTCGGGGGCCGGAGAAGGACCTCTGTCTATAACTACTGCTACAGTATTTCGGGTCAAATATTCACATACACACACGTAATAAAAACATGCGTTGATGTCAGCTGGAATGTCGTCCAAAGTGTGAGTTCTGTGGGCGTGTTTCAGGTAGGACTCACCTCTGAACGTCTCTTCTGGGCTGCTGTCTCTCTAAGGCGCTGCCTGGCTTACTCTTTGTGAGGCTCTAGTTTGGTCTGCTGGAAAAAGTGGTCTGTCTGTCTGTGTGTGTGTGTGTGTGTGTGTGTGTGTGTGTGTGTGTGTGTGTGTGTGTGTGTGTGTGTGTGTGTGTGTGTGTGTGTGTGTGTGTGTGTGTGTGTGTGTGTGTGTGTGTGTGTGTGTGTGTGTGTCACTAAACAGCAGCAGCGGTATTGGCATCGTGGCAGGACTTTGACCCCTGACCTTGAGGAGATAATCCCTGCTATAACCGCCATCGTCATGGTTACTCTGGCCGATGTTTTAACCCCATCTAAACACTGAAACATAAACCCTATCCATGACTGCCTTTTATAGCGCATGGATTTCCAACAATTATACACAGGTCATATCTTCCATAGCAGGCGTGTGTATATATATAGGCCATGATGGACTCAGAGAAATGGAAATTGGCATGTAGTTTGGCCCCGGGAGATTTGGTTGGCTACTGGTTTTATTCCATGAGCTCTACCCCCAACAATAACAACCGTATTCTACATAGACGTAGTGCAAAGACAATACATCATTAAGGCTGCTGCTCCGCCTGGCCGGTAAACATCCTGCTACAGTACTGAGTGTGCTGAGGCCGATAGTGACAGATCTCATATTTAGAACAAGGCCATAAGATCCTTTGCTTTTGAACACACCATTATGGAGAGAGAGAGACGGGGGAGAGAGAGAGACGGGGGAGAGAGAGAGACGGGAGAGAGAGAGACGGGAGAGAGAGAGACGGGAGAGAGAGAGAGACGGGAGAGAGAGAGAGAGAGACGGGGGAGAGAGAGAGAGAGAGAGAGGAGTTGGGAGACAGACAGGAATGCCTTAGAAACTTGGAATCAGTCCTCTGGCTTGATGATCACAGGTGCCACATGTTTTGAGTCTTTGTCTCGTGGTTGCTGGCTGGTTGTATTTTTAGTTTTCCTGCCCTGTATAGGCAGCTCCTTGACCCCACTGGGGAGCTGCACTGAGCTGCAGAAACAAGGCTGAATATAGGGCCAGTCAGTCAACAACGCCTCCTCTCCTCCTGCTCCCAGGGACATGCTAATGTGTGTGTGTGTGTGTGTGTGTGTGTGTGTGTGTGTGTGTGTGTGTGTGTGTGTGTGTGTGTGTGTGTGTGTGTGTGTGTGTGTGTGTGTGTGTGTGTGTGTGTGTGTGTGTGTGTGTGTGTGTGTGTGTGTGCTGTAGAGTCCTGTACTGGGTCTCAGTGCTATAACAGGGCCAGGACTTCATTCCTGCCCCAGAAAGGAGTAACGCGGTGAGGAGTGAACAGGAGTGTCTGATTACTCTCCCAGATTAGGTTCTTCATAGTGTAGGAAGGAGGCTACAGGCACGCTACGCTCTGGAGGAAAGAGGAGGAGAGGGGAGCACAGAAGGAGAACGGCTGTATGTTCTTTGTGTTGTGCTGAGTTGCTAAGAATGTGAGCTCAGTAGAAAGGGAACTGTTTGGTGGGCTGCCCACTGCTTTTTGGCAGACTGCTGTTAATATCCGAACATTCTGGTGTTTCGGAGTGATAACAGAACTATTTCACCAGCCAGTCTCATTCTTCTCCCTTGACCTTATTCTGGTAGCTCTCAGCCAGTCTCATTCTTCTCCCTTGACCTTATTCTGGTAGCCCTCAGCCAGTCTCATTCTTCTCCCTTGACCTTATTCTGGTAGCCCTCAGCCAGTCTCATTCTTCTCCCTTGACCTTATTCTGGTAACCCTCAGCCAGTCTCATTCTTCTCCCTTGACCTTTTTCTGGTAGCCCTCAGGCCAAGGATTTCTTCTCTCTATTTTCCCCTTAAATTTGTTTTACAAGAAGCAGGTTGCCACTCGTGAATCACTGCACCCTTGCCACACACACGTTAACACAACCCATTATTGCTCAGGCACTAGTCTACACAAATGATTCCCGGCGTTTGACTAATGCATGCCTTTCGAGAAGCTGAGTAAATCCCTAACAGAGACATGCAGTCAGACCTCTAGACTGATCTAGACAGAGACACATACAGTAGACAGCAGAGTCGGCCAGTCTGAGAGAGCAGTATAGTCTGTGTTATTTACCTGAGAGAGCAGTATAGTCTGTGTTATTTACCTGAGAGAGCAGTATAGTCCTGTGTTATTTACCTGAGAGAGCAGTATAGTCCTGTGTTATTTACCTGAGAGAGCAGTATAGTCCTGTGTTATTTACCTGAGAGAGCAGTATAGTCTGTGTTATTTACCTGAGAGAGCAGTATAGTCTGTGTTATTTACCTGAGAGAGCAGTATAGTCTGTGTTATTTACCTGAGAGAGCAGTATAGTCTGTGTTATTTACCTGAGAGAGCAGTATAGTCCTGTGTTATTTACCTGAGAGAGCAGTATAGTCCTGTGTTATTTACCTGAGAGAGCAGTATAGTCCTGTGTTATTTACCTGAGAGAGCAGTATAGTCTGTGTTATTTACCTGAGAGAGCAGTATAGTCCTGTGTTATTTACCTGAGAGAGCAGTATAGTCCTGTGTTATTTACCTGAGAGAGGCTCCAGTCATGAGGTTAGGTGAGCTGTTATTCTGACTCAGTGTGTTGAGAGATGTAGTGTTCTTTAGGAGCGGTCTGGCTCACAGAGCCTTTGGACAGAAATCTGGGAATGTTCACGTTAAAGGTGACGCTATCTCAACCTTAGTCGTAACTATGCAATGCTAAGGCGTACATGGGCCAGTGAGACTCACTCTCCCCAGCTAGGCAGGGCAAAGTGGTTCGTACATTGGACATACTGCCTACACCCGCATGTATGCTTACATGAGCTGTGATACAGGTTGTGATAAGGCCTGGGTGGGTGGGGCCCAGGCAGAGACAGATATAGGCTCCATGCTTAGATGGCAGAGCACAAAGACTGCTGGTACGGTTTAAACAGCTGTGCAGAGAGAGCAGCACAACAAGCCCTCACTGAGTTTAGCACACAGCCCTTTGAAATATATATACCCCTTCCTGATAACATCTCTTTTGACTTCTGTCTCTGTCATGAGGAGAACTTAGTGGTAGTAGAATTTCAAAAACAACGGAAAGTCATAATCAATCAATTTGCAATGTCCATCGTTGACCCACATATCCAGGAGGGTTTCATCTGTTACAACATCATCGCATTGTACAACTTCACCATTTTGTTTCATCTCCATGACGTTGTTGTGACGTGAAGGCTCAACAAAGCTCCAAACACACCTTCACTTCCGGCACATGTTGTGCTCTGACTAAGGCAGGACTTTAGACTCCGCAGGGTGGGTATGTGTCTGAGCAGGGAGAAATGCAGAGTTACAGTAGAAGGACATTGCTGTTGGTTGTGTTTGATCTCTTTTCTCTTCAGTATCTCTCTCTGTCCTCAAGAACAACAGCAATAACAGGAAGTAGGTTCTGTGTGTGAACAGCAACAGTCCTTTTGTCTGGGGTGATGGACGGGACAGGGGTAAGTGGGGGAACAGATATTTGTAATGAGCAGAAAAAGTATTGTGTGAATAATCAGAAGGACAGATTTTTTTCAGCGGGGTAAGCAGAACAGGCGTATCCAAATGGGTTAATTACTCGCAGAGCTGGAGCAGATGACTGTGTGTGTGTGTGTGTGTGTGTGTGTGTGTGTGTGTGTGTGTGTGTGTGTGTGTGTGTGTGTGTGTGTGTGTGTGTGTGTGTGTGTGTGTGTGTGTGTGTGTGTGTGTGTGTGTGTGTGTGTGTGTGGACAGCTCCAGAGGATCAGGGGAGTGTGGGGTCTGGCGTTAGGGGGGAGTTCAGGCTTCCGTGTTGATTTACACTACTGAAGTGAGGGGAACAGGTGAGCCCTGTTGCTGTGGCCACACGACCACCCCCTACCCCTCCCCCCCGTCCCAGTCCTTAACTTCTCTGCGCTACGGATCCCTTTAGCGGGATCATTTTCCTAAACAACCGCTGAATTGCAGGGCGCAAAATATTACTAAAAATATTTATAATCATGCAATCACAAGTGAAATATACCAAAACACAGCTTAGCTTGTTGTTAATCCACCTATCGTGTCAGATTTTTAAAATATGCTTTGCAGCGAAAGCAATCCAAGCTTTTGTGAGTGTATCAATCAATGCTACAACAGCTAGCCCCAAATTAGCATGGTCACGAAAGTCAGAAAAGCAATCAAATTAATCGCTTACCTTTGATAATCTTCGGATGTTTGCACTCACGAGACTCCCAGTTACACAATAAATGGTATTTTTGTTCGATAAATATTACTTTTATAACAAAAAAACGCCATTTGGGTTGCGCATTATGTTCAGAAAACCAAAGCCTCGTTCCGTTCGACGAAAATTCCAAAAAGTATCCGTAATGTTCGTAGAAACATGTCAAATGTTTTTTATAATCAATCCTCAGGTTGTTTTTAACAAACATAATCGATAATATTTCAGCCGGACCATAACCTATTCAATAAAAGACAGAAAGAAAATGGAGAGCTACCCCTCTCGCGCGCAGGAACTAATCAGAGGGCACCTGACTAGTTTTGAAAAATCTCGCTCATTTTTCAAAATAAATACCTGAAACTATGTCTAAAGCCTGGTCACAGCCTGAGGAAGCCATTGGAAAAGGAATCTGGTTGATACCCCTTTAAATGGAAGAAAGACGGGCCAGGAAACACAGATATTATTTATTTTTTTGACAAAAAATCACTTCCGGGTTAGATTTCCTCATGTTTTCGTCTGCAGAATCAGTTTTGTTATACTCACAGACAATATTTTGACAGTTTTGGAAACTTTGGAGTGTTTTCTATCATAATCTGTAAATTATATGCATATTCTACGATCTGGACCTGAGAAATAGTCCGTTTACCTTGGGAACGTTATAAAAAAAATAATAATAATAATCTGACCCCTAGCGTCAAGAGGTTTTAAGGCCTTAGCAGCAGCTGAGCATGACTGTGGGAATCAGCAGCAGGACAGTCCTGATTACACACAGGAACAAGGAGAGAGAGAGTTGAGAGAGGGTTCAGGTGAACTGAGCTACTTCCCAGTGTCTAAAGAAGTCTCATTGTACAGGATAGCACTAAAGCCCTACTGAAGTGGGCCAGGGGTGAAACGTGTCCAAGACACTCATCACTGCACAGCTGGCAAACCTGCTCCAGTGGCCAAGCCGCAGATCCTTCATCCTGTGGCACACAAAGTAGAACCCAGCTATGGAGACCCAGAGTTGGGGCGTGGTGGGGGTGGAATGGTGTCTCTGCCAGCTTGGCCTGGCTAATAATGTGTCTCAGTGGCCATTTTGTGAGGTTCCAGTGGAAGTTGGGTATGAGGCCAGGATGGTATGGACAGCCTGGCATGGGCAGAATGCTAATGTTCACCCTTTGTGGGTAGCCTGGAGTCACATGCCACGAGCTCTGGAAGAAATTAGACTCACGTCGGACCAGATCCTGTATTTAGAAACGTGCTCAGGTTCTTTCTGTCTCTCTCTCCCTCTCCCCCTCTCTCCCTTTTCCTCTCCCTTCCTTATCTCTTCCAAACAGTTCTCTTGCGCCTTCTTTTACTGTAGAGTAGGAGAGGAGCTTCTAGAACATTGAAGAATTGGGGTGGCAGGTAGCCTAGTGGTTAGAGCGTTGGGCCAGTAACTGAAAGGTTGCTGGATCGAATCCCAGAGCTGAAAGGTAAAAATCTGTTGTTCTGCCCCTGAACAAGGCAGTTAACAGCACAGTCTCCCTTAAAATGCTTATTGATGCTGGGATGAGCAAAATCTGCAGGCTTCTGGCTCACCTCGCCTCTGCTGTCCTTTCTGTGCCACTGAGATCACTCGTTAACCCGGAGGACACAGTGAATGATAACGACTGTGCTGAGTCATAACACCATAATGTGATTGTGAGAGCTGAAACAGAACCAGTTAGTCCTCTACTGCCTACTTCCTCATGTGAATGGCTTCCGCTTGTCTGGGCTGTTGTTTGTCATGCTGTGACAATGCAGTAGTGTTTAATAATGGAAGCATTCATCTGCTCAGTTCTGTGTTTTGGGACCATAATGTTGACGTGCTGAACACTGGTACAGCGGAGGAGGAGTGTGCACCTTGTCACTGAGGTTAGCACTAGAGACAAGCACAACTCACGATTGGACCCGTCAGATGAGATGCACATGAGCAGTGTGTCTAGAACATGCGTGGCACAGGATGGATACAATGATAATGGTGGAGTAGGAGTCTTACGCGAGCCTTACAGGAGCCTTACAGTAGTCTTACACAAGCCTTACAGGAGCCTTACAGGAGTCTTACAGGTATCCTACAGGAGCCTTACAGGAGTCTTACACTAGCCTTACAGGAGTCTTACACTAGCCTTACAGGAGTCTTACAGGAATCTTACACTAGCCTTACAGGAGTCTTACACTAGCCTTACAGGAGTCTTACAGGAATCTTACACTAGCCTTACAGGAGTCTTACACTAGCCTTACAGGAGTCTTACAGGAATCTTACACTAGCCTTACAGGAGTCTTACACTAGCCTTACAGGAGTCTTACACTAGCCTTACAGGAGCCTTACAGGAATCTTACACTAGCCTTACAGGAGTCTTACAGGAATCTTACACTAGCCTTACAGGAGTCTTACACTAGCCTTACAGGAGCCTTACAGGAATCTTACACTAGCCTTACAGGAGTCTTACACTAGCCTTACAGGAGCCTTACAGGAGTCTTACACTAGCCTTACAGGAGCCTTACAGGAGTCTTACACTAGCCGTACAGGAGTCTTACACTAGCCTTACAGGAAGGAGCCTTACAGGAGTCTTACACAAGCCTTACAGGAGCCTGACAGGAGTCTTACATGCAAGGCCCAAGAGAAAGAAACCAACGGAACAAACCAGTATCCCATGTTCCATTGCTGCTTGGAAGTTTTCTAGCGAAGGAACGCCAAGTTGTGTCGGGATGCTGCCAGCTGTTTGGGGGGGTGGTGGGAGCGGGAGGAGGAGTTTATTGCTTTGTGCTGCACCGGGAGGCTTCTGTTTGTTCCAGAGTGTTGTTCTCCCAACCACCCACATAAGTGATTGCTGCTCTGTGCTCCAGTCCAAGTCGGCAGCTCTGAATGATTGTGTGTGTGTGTGTGTGTGTGTGTGTGTGTGTGTGTGTGTGTGTGTGTGTGTGTGTGTGTGTGTGTGTGTGTGTGTGTGTGTGTGTGTGTGTGTGTGTGTGTGTGTGTGTGTGTGAGAGAGAGAGAGAGAGAGAGAGATTATCTAGGCTATACTGTATGTCCTCATGAGATTCATAAACGAAATCGAGATGCGGCTCAAGTTCACATAATGATGTCTCTTTAATTAGAATGCACCCAGTCAGATTCAGTTAATCAGCTCAGGGACGACACTGATTGTTTATCCCGGCTTGCATGCACATTACATGCAGTATTTACTGATCTGTTGAGCTATTGGCAAACTAAACTCCTTGGAATAGGAGTGTATGAGTTACTGAATATCTCATCATTTCCCCTGTCCCTCCCTATCTAAACTAAGCCCTGCTCGTTGTGAGAGCTGTGTCAGCCCCAGGTCTAGTCTGGGCATGTGGGCATGTTCCTAAAGACTTGACTGTCTAAGAGACATTCCAGCAACCTCTCTTTGCTCAGAGGCCAGGTTGTTCTCACATGTTTGGCACAACTATAAAGTTCGAGATTGTACCAAAACTGTCCCAACAATTACCTGTGAATTTGCGAAAAGCCTGGGGGAAAATACCCGCGGTGAAGCCTTCGGCAGTGTGCTGCAGTGTTGATAAGTTGTACTGAGACCTCTGCCACAGACACAGTAAGTTATGCTTGGCAAACCCTCTAGGACACAATAACACAAGGATCACGTACAGCCGCACTATCAATGATATTATGTGTCTTTCTTTACGTCGCCTCTAGCCTGTTTCCCAGACTGACAGATACAGCTTCCCTTCTGTTCCTTAGTTCTCTGAGGTCAGGTATCACAGTGTGTATGAATGCGCGCATGCTAGTTCGTCATGCCCCATTTGGAAGTGTGTCTTTCTCTGGTGCTGTGACTCACAACAAAACGGCCATGTTTCCTCTCTGTATGGGTTCTGATGATGACACCTGAGCTATGCCGTTGGCGTGGCGACCTCCGGTGCCCCAGGTGTCAGTGTGTCTGAGCGATGTCATGATGCCATGGTGTGTACAGTATGTCGTTCATCTCATTATGTCTCAGGCTGGGTGGGATTTGATGCAGGCTAGGACAGGGCTTTATAGACCTGGGCGGCCTGGAATCAAACTCAGTGTTATTGAGAGGAGCAAAGCAGGCCTGTGGACATACAGTATAGCCTAGATAACCTCTCTCTCTCTCTCTCTCTCTCTCTCTCTCTCTCTCTCTCTCTCTCTCTCTCTCTCTCTCTCTCTCTCTCTCTCTCTCTATCCCTTTCTCTCTCTCTTCCCCCCCTCTCTCTCTATCCATTTCTCTCTATCCCTTTCTCTTGCTCACCCTTTATCCATCCATTTCTTTCTCTCTCTCTCTCAACATGGAATGATCTTATTTGTTGAGGGTCAATTTCTGATGGGTTTGATCTCCGTAGGATAGTTTCTCTCACACACATCAACAAACACACACAAACATAAACACTTCCCCCAACACAGTGTACAGCGCCATACAGCACCGCAGGACTGCCGTGCTCAGCATTCTGTGGAGCATCCAGAAGCAGGAATCCTCTCATTCTGTGTGTTTAAATGTGTATGTGAGTGTGACCTGAACATGGGCCAAAAGATAGTAGTTTAGTTTCCATGCCTGTATTATGTCCTGATGCTAGCTGTCAAAGAGCATTGCATGTTGTTGAGGGAGGATACTCAGAACAGTGTGCAATTTGTAGACTGTGACAGGGATTGTTTTTATACACATTTTTCACAGAAACCAAATATGTGAGCTTTTAACATTTCTGAGAGGTTTTAGCAGGTGTGTGTGTGTGTGTGTGTGTGTGTGTGTGTGTGTGTGTGTGTGTGTGTGTGTGTGTGTGTGTGTGTGTGTGTGTGTGTGTGTGTGTGTGTGTGTGTGTGTGTGGAAGGCTACTTAGCATGTAGTTGGGTGTGAATGTGTTTTAGGCCCACTTCATGCCACTGCCTTGCACTGGGATTAACAGTGTGTATATAGGGCTGCTATGCACTTGGATTAACAGTGTGTATATAGAGCTGATATGCACTGGGATTAACAGTGTGTATATAGGGCTGCTATGCACTTGGATTAACAGTGTGTATATAGAGCTGATATGCACTGGGATTAGCAGTGTGTATATAGGGCTGCTATGCACTTGGATTAACAGTGTGTATATAGAGCTGATATGCACTGGGATTAACAGTGTGTATATAGGGCTGCTATGCACTTGGATTAACAGTGTGTATATAGAGCTGCTATGCACTGGGATGAACAGTGTGTATATAGAGCTGCTATGCACTGGGATTAACAGTGTGTATATAGAGCTGCTATGCACTGGGATTAACAGTGTGTATATAGAGCTGATATGCACTGGGATTAACAGTGTGTATATAGAGCTGCTATGCACTGGGATTAACAGTGTGTATATAGAGCTGCTATGCACTGGGATTAACAGTGTGTGTATATAGAGCTGATATGCACTGGGATTAACAGTGTGTATATAGAGCTGCTATGCACTGGGATTAACGGTGTGTGTGTATAGAGCTGATATGCACTGGGATTAACAGTGTGTATATAGAGCTGCTATGCACTGGGATTAACAGTGTGTGTATATAGAGCTGATATGCACTGGGATTAACAGTGTGTATATAGAGCTGATATGCACTGGGATTAACAGTGTGTATATAGAGCTGCTATGCACTGGGATTAACAGTGTGTATATAGAGCTGCTATGCACTGGGTGTGAGAATGACATGTGGCTATGATTGATTGATTGATTGGTTGATTGTTTGATTGATTGCTTGACTAGCTTGTGTAATATCTGTAAATCTGCTTAAGCAAGAGCCGTGCCCGGGTATATATAATGCAGTCCTCAACAGTATCCTGTGTTTGTGTGTGTGTTTATATTTCTCTCTATCTCTCATATTTCAAAGGGGCTTCATTAGCATGGGAAACATATGTTTACATTGCCAAAGCACGTGAAATAAACAAGAAACAAAAGTGAGAATAAACAGCATCATCAAATGAACAGTAGTACGAATAGTGGGGGAGATAAATAAACAGATAAATCTTGTTTGTATTTACTATGTTGTTTGTCCTCCACTGGTTGCCCTTTTCTCATGGCAACAGGCCACAAATCTTGGTGCTGTGATGGCACATTGTGGTATTTCGCCTAACAGATATGGGAGTTTATCAGTGTTGGATTTGTTTTCAAATTCTCTGTGGGTCTGTGTGATGTGTGGGAAATATGTGTCTCTAATGTGGTCGTATATTTGGCAGGAGGTTAGGAAGTGCCTATGGCGGCTTCGCTCAATAGCAAGGCTTTGCTTCTCTCGCGCTCTCTCTCACGCTCTCTCTCGCACTCTCTCTCACGCTCTCTCTCGCGCTCTCGCTCTCTCTCGCGCGCGCTCTCTCTCTCGCTCTCTCTCAAGCTCTCGCTCTCTCTCGCGCGCGCTCTCTCTCGCTCTCTCTCACGCTCTCTCGCACTCTCTCTCACGCTCTCTCTCGCTCTCTCTCGCGCTCTCGCTCTCTCTCGCGCGCGCTCTCTCTCTCGCTCTCTCTCACGCTCTCTCTCTCTCTCGCTCTCTCTCTCGCACTCTCTCTCACGCGCTCTCTCGCGCTCTCTCTCGCGCTCTCGCTCTCTCTCGCACTCTCTCTCACGCTCTCTCTCACGCTCTCTCTCTCGCTCTCTATCGCGCTCTCTCTCTCGCTCTCTCTCGCGCTCTCTCTCGCTCTCTCTCGCGCTCTCTCTCTCGCTCTCTCTCGCGCTCTCTCTCTCGCTCTCTCTCGCGCTCTCTCTCTCGCTCGCTCTCGTGCTCTCTCTCTCGCTCTCTCTCGCGCTCTCTCTCGCTCTCTATCGTGCTCTCTCTCTCGCTCTCTCTCGCGCTCTCTCTCGCGCTCTCTCTCGCGCTCTCGCTCTCTCTCTCGCTCTCTCTCTCTCTCTCCTGCTCTCGCTCTCTCTCTCTCTCTCACGCTCTCTCTCTCTCTGCCAGGTGGGCCAGTGGATTAGATGCCACTTAATCCCTGGCCTGTCTCCTTTGTTTGGCCTCTCTGTGAGGAGATAAAAACCTGGGAGCTGGGACCAGGGCCCGGGCCTCTTTGTTATCCAGCCAGCCTAGGGAGAGTAGTAGATCATGGCCCCAGCTTCCCCTGGTTCTCTGTCCACTGGCCTGGAGGTTAGCCCTGGAGCTCATCCAACCATGGTCAGCAGGAGAGCAAGGGCTCAGGGAAAGGCGTTAAACACACCCTCCTTCTCCACTTATTTCAATCCTTCAGCCACCTGTGGATGTCATTTTTGTTTAATTCTGGATCACTCTCACCGGCTCTCACTTTTCAGGGAGTGTATGTGTGGAAGCCTGAGTGACTGTCTGAGGCAGGAGTTGTGGATACTGTCGTTTCAGTGAAGTAGCTCGTGGCTAAGGACTAGTAGGTATCAATAGCTGCTGCACCTGTTGTTTACTCTACAACAGAACGACCTAACTCAGGTCTGACTCAGCTACTCTGTGGAATGGTTGTATGCTTAGGACCGGAAAGCCCTCACACACACACAAATGTGCCCGTACTGTACACGCCCAGACTCATACACAAAGACAAATCCCTTTGGTCCGTGTTCACATAGCTGATCAAAAATATTTGATATCATCACTGATTTTCCAGGTTGGAGAAAAATACTGCTTTGACCTACAGTGCCTTGAGAAAGTGTTCACACACCTTGACTTATTACACATTTTATTGTGTTACAGCCTGAATTCAACATGGATTAAAAATAAAAATAAATATCTCACTCATCTACACATAATACCCCATAATGACAAAGTAAAAACATGTTTTTAGAGATGTTTGCAAATGTATTGAAGATAAAAATACAGAAATCAAATTTACTTAAGTATTCACACCCCTGAGTCAATACATGTTAGAATCACCTTTGGCAGCGATTACAGCTGTGAGTCTTTCAAAGTAAGTCTCTAAGAGCTTTGCTCACCTGGGTTGTACAATATTTGCGCATTATTCTTCACAAAAAATTCTTCAAGCTCTAAAGTTGGTTGTTGACCATTGCTAGACAACTATTTTCAAGTCTTGCCATAGATTTTCAAGTCAATACGTAACTAGGCCACTCAGAAACATTCAATGTCGTCTTGGTACTGTAAGCAACTCCATTGTAGATTTGGTCTTGTGTTTTAGGTTATTGTCCTGCTGAAAGGTGAATTCATCTCCCAGTGTTCTGGTGGAAAGCAGACTGAACCAGGTTTTCTTCTAGGATTTTGCCTGTGCTTAGCTCAATTCCATTTATTTTTATCCCCCAAAAAACTCCCTAGTCCTTGCCGATGACAAGCATACCAATAACATGATGCAGCCACCGCCATGCTTGAAAATATAAAGAGTGGTACTCAGTGACGTGTTGTGTTAGATTTGCCCTAAACATAGCGCTTTGTATTCAGGACATGAAGTTAATTTCTTGGCCACATGTTTTGCAGTTTTAATTTAGTACCTTATTGCAAACAGAATCCAAGTTTTCTGGAGTATTTTATATTCTGTACAGGCTTCCTTCTTTTCACGCCATCATTTAGGTTAGTATTGTGGTTTAACTACAATGTCGTTGATCCATCCTCAGTTTTCTCCTATCACAGTCCTTGAACTCTGTAACTGTTTTAAAGTCAGCATTGGCCTCATGGTGAAATCCCTGAGCGGTTTCCTTCCTCTACGTCAACTGAGTTAGGAAGGACGCCTGTATCTTTGTAGTGACTGGGTGTATTGATACACCATCCAAAGTGTAATTAATAACTTCACCATGCCCTTCTTTGTGAGGCATTGGAAAACCTCCCTGGTCTTTGTGGTTGAAACAGTGTTTGAAATTTACTGCTCGGCTGAGGAACCTTACAGATAACTGTATGTGTGGGATACAGAGATGAGGTAGTCATTCAAAAATCATGTTAAACACTATTATTGCACACAGAATGAGTCCATGCAACTTATGTGACTTGCTAAGCACATTTTTACTCCTGAACGTATTTAGGCTTGCCATAACAAAGGGTTTGAATACATGTTAACTCAAGACATTTCACGAGGCAAGTCAGTTAAGAACAAATTCTTATTTACAATGACAGCCTAGGAACAGTGGGTTAACTGCCTTGTTTAAGGGCAGAACGACAGATTTTTACCTTGTCAGCTCGGGGGATTCGATCTAGCAACCTTTCGGGTTACTGGCCCAACACTCTAACCACTAGGCTACCTGCGACACAAAATCCATTTTTTATACATTTTAAATTCAGACTGTAACGCAACAAAATGTGAAAAAAGTCAAGGGGTGTGAATACGTTTTGAAAGCACTGTATTTTTCCAGTATACAGTGGTCATATACAGTACAGTCTTCAAAACTTGACTACATTTTCCATGTTCCCCCTCTCTCCTCTCCAGCTGTGACTGGGTGGAGATCTTGGAGCCGCGCTCACAGGAGCGCATGTACGTGAACCTGGCATCGGGGGAGTGTGGTTGGGAGCCCCCAGCAGGCGCCTCCGTGCGCCAGTCCGATGGCAGCCAGTGGTGGGAGCTGTTTGACAGTCACAACAACCGCTTCTACTACTACAACAGTGCCAGCCAGCAGACGGTGTGGCACCGGCCCCAGGCCTGCGACATCGTGCCCCTGGCCCAGCTACAGGCCATGAAGAGGAGCTCAGAGACGGGCCTGAACGGCCCCATCAAGCCCCAGAGAGGGGGAGGAGAGGGCCGCCGCACACCCCTACTTAACCAGGCCTACCCCATGCCCCCCTCCCAGGACCCTGACAGCAGCGGGAGGTCGACCCCGTCTAAAGGGCTCTGTGACAGCCTGGAGAACAGGAAAGATACCCCCAGGTAACCTCTCTACCAAAACATACACCCTAAAGATTTACAATGTTTACATCCACTTACAGTATTTACTCAGCTTGACCACAGTAAGTCAAATCACTGCCGCACTTCATATAGAGCTGCAGTCACTTTCAGAATGGGTAACAAGTAATGATCTAGTCGTAAATATATCAAAAATTAAAAGCCCAGAACAGAGCAGCACAGCTGGCCCTTAAATGTACACTGAGGGCATATATCAATAACATGCATGTCAATCTCTCCTGGCTCAAAGTGGAGGAGAGATTGACTCCATCACTACTTGTCTTTGTGAGAGGTATTGACATGTTAAAAGCACAAAACGGTCTGTTCAACCAGCTAACACACAGCTCAGACCTAGAGCTGTTACGGTGACCGTATTACCACCACACTGGCAGTCACGAGTCATGACGGCAGTCAAATTCCACATGACCGTTTAGTCACAGTATTTAGGTTTCTCCAAGCCGCTGATGCTGAACATTAGTAGCCTACCAAACTTGCTAACTTCCTTGTACTCAGCACTCTATTGTTCCTCTAATCACTCTGACATCAATGCAAATGTATTCGAAAATCTCATCAAACAGCCCATGAGCTCATGTTGAGCAACATTTCTATAGGCTATGCAATTGCATGAGAAAACAGAGTGATCCCACCAACTTTCTATAGGTTAGGCCTACTATATTTATTTCTCAACTTTCCTAATATTAAGCAAATAGTTTCTCTTTAAAACAGGAGTAAAGCCTACCTGGCTGGCATGAAAATGAACCACGGGAAAAGCATCCTTCATTCGCTAATTAACCTCTAACACCTCCCAAACCCGGATCCGGGAGCACCCCCATCAGTAGAAAAGCTACTAGCATAGCCTAGCATAGCGTCACAAGTAAATACTAGCATCTAAATATCATTAAATCACAAGTCCAAGACACCAGATGAAAGATACACATCTTGTGAATCCAGCCATCATTTCTGATTTTTAAAATGTTTTACAGGGAAGACACAATATGTAAATCTATTAGCTAACCACGATAGCAAAAGACACCACTTTTTTTACTCCACCAGTTTTTTACTCCATCAGTAGCTATCACAAATTCGACCAAATAAAGATATAAATAGCCACTAACCAAGAAACAAATTCATCAGATGACAGTCTGATAACATATTTATTGTATAGCATATGTTTTGTTAGAAAAATGTGCATATTTCAGGTATAAATCATAGTTTACCATTGCAGCCACCATCACAACTCGACTAGAATAACTACAGAGAGCAACGTGTATTACCTAATTACTCATCATAAAACATTTCTTAAAAATACACAGCGTACAGCAATTGAAAGACACAGATCTTGTGAATCCAGACAATATTTCAGATTTTCTAAGTGTTTTACAGCGAAAACACAATATAGCGTTATATTAGCATACCACAATAGCAAACATCACAACCGCATTGATTCAAGCCAAACATAGCGATTACGTATAAACCACCAAAAGATATACATTTTTTCACTAACCTTCTCAGAATTTTTCAGATGACAGTCCTATAACATCATATTACACAATGCATATAGAGTTTGTTCGAAAATGTGCATATTTAGCGGCACAAATCGTGGTTATACAATGAGAAAAGTAGCAAAGCTGCCCAGAAAATGGCAGGAGAAATCTTTGAAGAGGCACCTATTCTAATCAGTAACTATTCCAAAACTTGACTAAAAAATACAGGTTGGACAGCAATTGAAAGACAAATTAGTTCTTAATGCAATCGCTGGGTTACATTTTTAAAATTAACGTTACTTCAAGCATACAGCGTGCGCTAAAGCGAGACCGCACCATAATTCATGGCGGAATTATTATCTGACATTTGTCAACATAAGTACGAATTAACAGCATAAAGACTGCTTACTATTAGCTGAGCTTCCATCAGAATCTTGGGCAAGGTGTCCTTTCTCCAGAACAATCGTCTTTGGGTTGAAAGATGTCCTCTTGTCCGGTCGAAATAGCCGCTAATGTTAGCCGCCAACTGGAGAGGTGTCCAACTCGTGAAAGCGCATGGCAAAGAAATCCCAGAAAATCGCAATAAACTGCTATAAACTGCTAAGTCGGTTTAAATTAACTACCTTATGATGTCTTTAACACCTATAACGAATAAAAACATGACCGGAGATATAGAACTACTAAAACGAAAGCGTTTGCAGGACGCCATTGTGATGTCTTCATGCGTCAAGCGCACCGTTGAAAAGGACGGTACTTCCGTTCCACGGTCTATATATAGGGCCCAGATTGCGCAATCCACTCCATTCAAATTCTCCCCGCTTACTGACATCTAGAGGAAGACGTATGCAGTGCATGTAGCCCGATGGCTTACATGGGGACTTATAAACTGACCTCAGAACAGGGACCTCGATTTCTGAAATCTCACTCCCTGACAGGAAATGTGCTGCAGAATGAGTTCTGTTTCACTCAGAGAAATAATTCAAACGGTTTTAGAAACTAGAGAGTGTTTTCTATCCAATAGTAATAATAATATGCATATTGTACGAGCAAGAATTGAGTACGAGGCAGTTTAATTTGGGAACTCATTTTAACAAAGTCGAAATGGCGCCCCCATAGGCTCAAGAAGTTAAGTGCATAGATTACATGTCTTTTTCCCCCGCTGCCCCTGTTCAATACAGGTGCATGATAATGGTCCATTCTAAATTATAACACATTTCACACATATATTATTTAGTATATGTAAAGACAAGATGAAATTAAGAATAGTGTGATGGGTGACAATATTAGCCTATCACTTGTGATTGATATATTACTTGTGAATGATGCCCAGCTTAGGGCAAGAAACAACGCATGCTTTTTTTTGGTGACTTTTTCAAATCGTAGTTGCACACTTCAAGTAGCCTAGACTATATGTTTTCATAAGGTTTGTATCACAACTAAAGTGGCCAAATAATTCAAATTAAGCACATGAATCCACTTTACAATGGGTGTAGAGCCTAATAACGTGTGCGCATTGCTAAGCTTAAAATGTGAAGAAATAGCCTAATAGCGTCCCACCTTGACAACATCCGGTGAAATTGCAGAGCACCAAATTCAAATTAAATTACTATAAATATTTAACTTTCATAAAATCACAAGTGCAATAAATCAAAATAAAGCTTATCTTGTTGTTAATCCAACCGCTGTGTAAGATTTCAAAAAGGCTTTACGGCAAAAGCATATCATGCGATTATCTGAGAACAGCGCCCAGCATACAAATCATTACAAACAGTAACCAGCTAAGAAGAGGAGTAACAAAAGTCAGAAATAGCGATAGAATATATCACTTACCTTTGATTATCTTCATATGGTTGCACTCCCAAGACTCCATGTTACACAATAAATGTTCGTTTTGTTCGATAAATTCACTCTTTATGTTCAAAAACCTCAGTTTTGTTAGCGCGTTTTGTTCAATAATCCATTGGAACAAAGCGTGGTCACAGCAGGCAGACG